>NW_006408523.1:13407194-13446863 GCF_000296735.1 Chrysochloris asiatica | reverse complement strand
TTTTTTTTTTTTTTTTTTGGTAGCAGATAGAAGGCAAAGTCATTGCTGTTGAGTGGCTTCCAAGTCATGACGTCATGTGACAGAGTGGCTTCCAAGTCATGACGTCATGTGACAGAGTAGAACTGACCTATCGGGAGGGTTTCCTAGGCAAGCATATCACCAGGTCTTTCCCTTCAGAGCTACTGGGTGGATTTGAACCACCAACCTTGAAGTTAGGAGCTGAGCATTTAACCAATGCACTACCAGGGTTCCTTAGAAGACAAGGCAATTCGTACTAATGTTAATAAATACACTAACTTCATTATGAAGACCAAACAAACTTAAATTACAGTTTATCTGGAAGATTTTTTTCAATGCCAACTATGAATATGAATTACCTTTAGTATTAATGAGCAACCAACCCAACCCACAGCCCTATGGGGCTTCTGGAGCTATAAATTACAGGAGCAGAAACTATCATTCGTCTGAGAAGTGACGGGTGCATGTGAACTGCGGGTCTTGTGGTTCCCAGACCAATATTGATCTCACAGGACCACACCAGAAGTCCTTAAGTCCACCGCTCTGTCTGGTGCTCCTTGGCCCCTCCTCTGGGGTGACAGCATTCTGTCCTTGGGTCAAGGAGGCTCAGTGTGCAAGGATCTCAGGGTCCCGGCATTTAGGAAGTGACACCACATGGCTACCTCCTAGGCGCCAAGACTGGGCGGAGAGAGTGTGACGCAGTTGGAGTCACAGTTTTCCCATCGCTTCCTTTCTCACCTTCAGAACATTGTTGGTACAGCAGCTGCCAGGTAGAAATTACGGGAAATAGGAACCTGGGCAGAAAGAGTGTGATCTCATTAACAAGCAAAGGGAAAATGGAGGCGCTGTAGGATAAAGCGCTGGACTGAAAATTCGGTTTGAACTACAAGGTCAGCAGTACAGTCTCACCCGTCGCTATGAGAGTCAGAACTGACTCGAGGGCATGACACTTAGCAACAGCAATCAGCAGAGGAGCCAGAGGAGCGCACCACAGTATTGCTTCAAATTAAAGAAATCAGCAAACAATAAATGACGCAGCCTTAAATCAATTTTTTCTTTTTTTAATGGGGAAGACTCTGAAATCTTCACCTCCATGTGTTGAGAGACTAAATAACATAACTGAGGAACATATCTTTCATTCTAAAATGTTTATCTCCTGTTGGCACGTACACACATTGTGTAAATGAGCAGCAGATGCTATAAGTTTTAGATGACCTGTCTTGTCTCTGTTTCAGAAAGTGTCAAACCGGTATATTTTGGAACAACTTGTTGCAATTAACATCAAGCCCAGGAGATACGTCGTTAGGTGCCCTGGAGTCAGTTCTGACTCAGAGCCCGATGCACAACACAACAACACACTCCCCTGTCCTCTGCTCTCACAACAACGGCACCCCCCCCCCCACGTCCTCTGCTTTCCCCACAACTTTGCTGTTAGAGCCCATTGTTGCTGCCCCTGTATCAGGCTATCTCATTGGGGGTCTTCGTCTTTTTCGCTGACCCTCTACTTTTTTTCAGGCACTTGGTCCCTCTGGATAATATGACCCAAGTAAGGGAGACAAAGTCTCACATCCTCACTTCCAAGGAGTATTCCAGCTGCAGAATCTCTAAGACAGATTTGTTGGTTCTTTGGGCAGTTCATTGTATTTTTCGATGTTCTTCTCCAACACCATACTTCAAATGCACCTATTCCTCTACGGTCAGCCATTGGCCAGCCTTCACATGCATATAAGGTGATTGAAAATACCATGGCTTGGGTAAGGTGCATGTTAGTCCTAAAGTGGCCTGTTTTGCTCTTTAACCCTTGAAAGTGGTCTTTTGTAGCAGATTTACCTAATGCAGTACATCATTTGGTGTCTTGACTGCTGCTCCCATGAGTGTTCATTGTGGATTCAAGCAAAATGAAGTCTTTAACAACTTCAGTCTTTTCTCTATTTATCATGAAGTTATTGGTCCACTTGTGAATATTCTTGTTTCCTTTACATTGATGTGCAATCATACTGAAGGTTGTAATCTTTGATATTCATCAGTAAATATTGTCAAGTCTTTATTTCCTGCAAGCAAAGTTGTGTCTTCTGCATATCACAGATTATGAGTCTCCCTCTAATTCTGATGCCAGGTCCTTCTTCATATAATCCAGTTTCTCTGATTATTTGTTCTGCAAACAGCTTGAATAATGATGGTGAAAATATACAATCCTGGCACACATCTTTCCTAATTTTAAACCTTTCAGTATCCTTTTGTTCTGTTTGAAGGACTGCCTCTTGGTCTATGTACAGATTCCTCACGAACACCATTAAATGTTCTAGAATTTCCATTCTTCTCAACGTTACCACATAATTTGTTATGATCAATACCATGAAATGCCTTTGCATATAGTTAATAAAACACGAATGTCTTTCTGGTATTCTCTGCTTTCATCTAAGATCTCTCAGGTGCTAGTAATGATCTTCTTCATTCCACATGTGCTCAGAATCCATCTTGAATTTCTGGCTACTCCCTGTTGCCGTACTGCTGCATCCATTTTTGAGTTATGTTCCCCAAAAGTTTGCCTGCGTGTAATATTGGGGTGGTGCTTATGTGCTGTGGAGTCAGTTCCGATTCATAGCGACCCTGTACAGTGTTTCTGAGGCTGTAAATCTTTACGGGAGCAGAAAGCCTCATCTTTCTCCCATGGAACAGCTGGTAGTTTCGAACTGCTGACCTTGTGGTTCGCAGTCCGATTTGTAACCAACCACTATGCTACCAGAGCTCCTTGTAATATTGTTGTTGTTGTGAAGTGCCGTCGAGTCAGTTCCAACCCATAGCGACCCTGTATGGGGTTTCCAAGGAGCAGCTGGTGAGCTTGAACCGCTGACCTTGCAGTTCAAACAGCTTTGCAGTCTGTCACATTAACCCACAGCGCCACACCAGGACTCCCCTTGTAATAATATTAGTGATCAGTTAATCCACACAACTACTGATCTGCATTATATCTATAGATGTATCTTTTTCTAGGGGTGTCACATGTAATGTCAAATGTAATGAGAAGCTATGTGGTCTTTTATGTCTGACTTCTTTCATTTAGTTAATGTTCTTGTGGTTCATGTTGCATGCATCATTAGTCTGTTTCCTTTTATTGCTGATTAATACTCTACTATACAGATGTACTGCATTTTGCTTATCTATTCTCCGGTTTTGTAAACCTTTACAATTGCTAAGAACATACACAACAGAAACACTAATTCAGCTGCTTCTATAGGTGCCACTGATGACGTTTCCAAGTTGTGTAGTTGTTCTCAGCCTCCTCCGAGCTGTTCCTTTCCCAGTCACAGAAATTTACTTATTTACCTCTTTATGGAATAATTCGTTTCCAGTTTGTGGCGATTATGGTTTCTGCTATCAATATTCATGCGCAGGTCTCTGTGTAGAAATGTTTTCATTTCTTTTGGATAGACACCTGGGAGTTGAATTATTGGTTGTATGATTATTGTTAAGTATGATATTGTTAAGTGTCATTGAGTATGTTCTGACTCATAGTGATCCTTTATAGGGTTTCTGAGAAGCGGCTGGTGGCTTTGAACTGCTGACCTTGGGGTTAGCAGTCCAGTGCTTATCCTACAGCGCCAAACCAGGACTTCATTGTATGACTGTTGTTGTTGTTAAGTGCTGTTGAGTCGGTTCTGACCCATAGCAACCCTGTATAGGAGGAGAGGCTGGTGAGCTTGAACTGCCGACCTATTGTTCTAACCAACTTTGCAGTCCAACGCATTAACGCACAGCGCCACACCAGGACTCCTGTAGTATGATTAGTGTATGGTTATTGTAAAAACTGCCAAACTGTTTTCCAAAGTGTCGGTGTCATTTTATATATTCACCAGCAGTAAATGAAAGTTCATTGTTGCACATCCTAGCCAACGCATAGAATTGTTAGTATGTTAGATTATAACCATTCTAGGTGTATCTCAAAGGAGCTCTGGTAGCATAGTGGTTACGAATCGGGCTGCTAATCTCATTGTCAGCAGTTCAAAACTACCAGCTGTTCCGCAGGAGAAAGATGAGGCTTTCTGCTCCCATAAAGATTTGTAGCCTCGGAAACCCTGTGCAGGGTTGCTATGAGTCAGAACTAACTCCACGGTACTTATCAACAACAACAACAACAGCAAAGTTGTATCTCAAAGAACACTGGTGGTGCAGTGGTTGAGTGGTTGCTACCAACCAAAAGTTTGGTGGTTCAAACCCACCAGACACTCGAAAGGAAAAAAGGCCAAGCATTCTGCTCCTATAAAGATTACAACGTGAGAACCCTGTGAGACAGTTACACTCGGTCCCTATAAGATTACTCCGCGCTGGAATTGACTCAAAGCACGTAATAGCAGTGATAGCTCTTTATGGTCTTCATTTGCGTTTTCAACTCAACGTTGCTTAACAACAGAAGCAGCAGCACCAACAATGATTAGTAATATTGAGCATCGTTCCATGTGTTTAGTAGTCATTTGTATATCTTATTTGGTGAATCTATAGATCAGTTTGGAGAAACTGCCATCTTACCGGTATTAAATTTCCTAATGAAATCTTTCCATTTATTTATTTACTTAAAAATTCATCTCAGTAATAATTTGTAGCTTGCAGGTTTTCACTTCTTTTGCTACATTTATTCCTAAGTATGTGTTTTGAGTCCCATGTTGTTGTTGGTGGTGTTAGGTGCCATCGATTCAGTACCGACTCATAGCAACCCTATGTGTAGCAGAACGAAACACTGCCCGGTCCTAGGCCAACCTCACAGTTGTTACCACACTTGAGCCCATTGATGCTGCCGTCTCGCTGGGGTCTTCCTCTTTTTCTCTGACCTTCCACCTTGCCAAACGTGATATCCTTCTTCAGTGATTGGTTCCTCCTGACAATATGTCCGAAGTACGAGAGACAAAGTTTAGCTGTCTTGGTCTCCAAGGAGCACTCTGGCTGCACTTCTTCCAACACAGATTTGTTTGTTCTTTTGGCAGCCCATGGTGCTTTCAATATTCTCCTCCCCCATAGATTATGACAATTGTACTGTGCAGTCCAGAAAATTGTATTGTGCTGGTGATAAGATAGAATAAGACCACTACTGTTATCTTAAACACATGTCCTTATGAATCACCTAGGTGCTGGAACCTCTAAGCTTGTGTGCCAAGAAACTTATGTGCCTCAGCTTCTGAGACAAATAACAATTTTAATACGATTCATATTCAATGTCCTTCCTGACTTAGATTTACATTGCTTCCCAGACACAGTTGATGATTTGTTCAAATTAACAATTGGTTTGTTTGAATCTGCATGATAATGAAATTTTATGATAAACCAGACAATATTCCTATATTGAAAATGGTATAAAAATCCACAATTCATATTAAATATGACAGGTGTTTATAAAGATCTATTGTAATCTGTCCCGTTCTCCACTATCTGTTCAGACTAATGTGGGTACATTTATTTATTGTAAAAAGAAACCATGACGTGAACAGCATGTTCCTGGACAGGGTGTGAGGTACTCCCAACTGCAGAACCACTCAGCTTCTCCAAAGGGCAAATCTGCCGAGCAGGCAGGGAAGAAACTGTATGCACCAGAAGAAAGCAAGTTTAGCACAAACAAGGCAATAAATGAGTAATGCTGATAGGCAGTGTTACTTTGTTACAGGGTTCACTATACACGTTTCTCACGAAATGATTATATGAGCCTCCCAATCGCAAATTGCATAGATTCTTGTATGATGGTGGTGTTGTTTAGTGCCATTGAGTCCATTCCGACTCATAGTAACCCTACTCACAATAGAATGAAACTCCGCTCTGTCCTGAGCTGTTTTTATATTTGTTGTTACATTTGAGCCCATTGTTACTGCCACTGTGTCAATCCATCTCCCTGGGGGTCTACCTCTTTTTCACTGACCCGCCACTTTACCAAGCATGATGCCCTTTTCCAGGGACTGGTCCCTCCTGATATGTCTGAATTACGATAGAGAAAGTCTGCCATCCTGGCATCTAAAAGGAGTATTCTGGTTGTACTTACTCCAACACAGATTTGTTTTTTTTCTTCTGTCAGCCCTTGGTACTTTTAATATTCTTCTTCAACACCATAATTTAAATGCATCGATTATTGCATGGGCTTCCTTATTATATTTTATATTATTTAAAAAGTGCTTATTCTAGAAACTGTCCCCAAAACCCAGCGAGTTTTAATGACTGGTTTGAAGCTTTTCTTTGTGATAACAAGCTATCAAAGAATACCGTGGTATGCTCATGTAAAACCATGTGTTGATTCTGAGGTTCTGCTGCACTTGATCCACTTACTTTGTGAACACAGGGAAAGGAGACAAAGACTATTGTTAATTTTGTTTTTCATTTTCTTTTGGACCTTTGAAATTTTCCTTTAATTTTTCTTTGCCTGAGAACTTGCTTAGATGACATGGGAAAGCTGGAGCAAACTAGTGTTGGATGTTTCCCTTCCTCTGGTAAAGCCCTGGGAAAGAAGTTTCCCGGAGGGCAGGCTTAAAATGTGTTTAAGGAGAACAGAGTATTACTATATTTTTAAATGGTTCCTTTTCTCCTCTTCCTGCCAGTAATATGAGGGAATTTTGTTATGAGCATCACAGTGAAAATCTGGCAGGGATAAAACTCATGAAAGTGTGGAGGCTCCCATAAAGGAGTTTTTATCTGTCAAGCCAGGCTAGGTTCAGTCTGAGAAATTAGTCAGTTACCCTACTCCATCCTAGGTCCAGAGTTCTGGTATAGTGCTACAGGTTAATGCTCTAGACTGCAGCGTAGGTTTGAATCGCAACATTGGGGGTTCAAGCACACCAGCTGCTCCTTAGAAACCCTATACATGATCTCTGTGAGTCTGACCTGACTTGATGGAACTTAACAACAACAACAACAATCCTAGGTCCAGTAGTGGCAGTCTCTATTTCCAGAAAACAGTGGTTTTCTGCCTGCCAGTCTCTATCTGCAGTTTTTGAGGCAGTGATTTGCTTTGTGAATTCAATTCTCTGGTGGGTCTAAGAAAAATTGTTGATGACTTTCAATTTTTTTTCTTTTTGTAAGACTGGGAGTGATGAGTTCCAAGCTCTATACATGATAGTCCAGAAACTATCTGGTGCAGTTTTGTTAGCGTGACTTTTAGCCTCTGTCTTTATGGTGGTGGTGGCTGTTTTATGCCGTGGAGTCGGTTCCAGCTCATAGCGGCCCTGTACAGGGTTTCCGAAGCTGTAAATCTTTACGGGAGCAGAAAGCCTCATCTTTCTTCTGTGAAACAGCTGGTGGTTTCTAACTGCTGAACTTGAGATTCACAGCCCGATTCGTGATCACTATGCTACCAGAGCTCCTTTGTCTTTATGGTATGCACTACCAATTTTAAATACAAATATAAGTAGATTTGACTCATGTAAGATCATCAACTTTACATCATTCATAGTTCACAGTTAATGCAGCATACGTATGTTCTTAGCAGAACTGCATAAAAAAGGGAATACTGCATAAAACTCCTCTAACAGTTTGTGTTTCACCCCTTGATACATGTACATTGCGTTTGTAGTCACATCCTGGGGATACAGGCTTAGAAGAGACTTCAACTCTAATCAGAGAATTCTTCCCTTCCTGCAACCCTTACCAATACCCTGTACCAACCTTCGGCTTGCTAATGAATATGGAGGTATGAAAGAAAAAGGAACTCTGGGATGCCCTATTGGCTAACACAGGAAAGTAACACAAGTAATAGTTATGATAAGATATCTTGGTTGTTTGTGTTTCATAGAATACTCTTGCTGTCTTTCTGCATCAAAGTTCTGGGTCCGTTGGAAAGTGTGGCCTCTCAGGGCTGTTGGATCTCTGGCTTGAACATGCATCGTGGGTCCATCTGAATTCTGTGCTTACGGAGCACCATGGACGGGTCTGCCAGGAATGGCCATTGGATGCATATTGTGTCTCTCCTCTGGATATACGCATGTTCTGTTGGCCCATGAACGTCACTTACAGATTCAGAGAGAAAATCATTAACACTATCAAGATGCGGGCAGTAGAGCGTTACCCAAACACAGCCCCCGGTTCCTCTGTGGCTGTACTGATTGCATGCTCACAAAGCCAGCCCTGGTTTTCTTTGCTTTCACTAGTATACAGACTTGGTGCAGTCTAAGTTCTTTTATACCCTCCCAATCTTAACTTTTGCTTCATCATTGCTAATAGGGCATTGGAAATCCCTCGTCTTGGAGTCAGACATCCCTGATTTGGGATCTCAGTTGTGTTGGTTACTTTAGGTACTTTCTTTGTCTCAAGTATAAAAATGTCGGTGGTGTTATCAGATGCCGTTGTTTTGGTTCTGACTCATGGAGACCCTATGTACAACAGAAAGAGACACCGCTCGCTCCTGTGTCATATTCAAAATGGTTGTTAGAACCCGTTGTGGTTACCACTGCGTCAGCCCATCTCATTGAGGGTCATCGGCTTTTTTGCTGACCCTTCATGCTATCTAGTAGGATGGTCTTCTCCAGGGACTGGTCCTTCCTTACAACGTGTCAGGAAGAGTAAAGACGGAGTTTCACCATAGTCACTTCCAAGGAGCAATCTGTACGTGCAAAACAGATTTATCCACTCTTCTGGCAGTAGTAGTCTGTGGTATGTTTAAAATCTTCACCAACACCATCATGCAAACGCATCAATTCATCTATAGTCTTCCTCAATCTTTTGTCATTCACATGCATAGGAGATGATTGAAAATACCATAACTTGGATCAGGTGCACCAAAGTAACGTTTGTTCTTTAATACTTTAAAGAGGTCTTCTGTAGCAGTTTTACCTAGTGCAATACATCGCCGATAAAGATATTTAATTCGTGGTGTTGGTGTTGGGGTTATGATGTTGGGGTTAAAGGCATAATAGATCCAGATCCAAAAGACCTGCAGGACATGAAAGTGCACAAAACTGGTAATAACTTTTATTATAAAGGATGATTTGCATAAGCACACCTGTGCTCTGCTCCCTGAGGATTCTTCTTGAGGCCAGGCCGTATCGGAGAAAAGGTATGGGATAAGTAAACCTGAAAACCTAGGGCGGATTCCGTTGCAATCAGGAAATAGCTGTCTGAACTTAGTTAAGTCTCCTTTTCATGTATAGGATTCCTATCTGTAAAAGAACATTATTACCCACCTCATACAGTTGTTGTTGTTACATACCATGGAGTCGGTTCCAACCCATAGAGATCCTGTATAGGGTTTCAGGGTTTCCTAGGTGTGATGGTTGAGCTTCAATTGCTAACCATATGCTTCAAGCCTACTTTGCAGTCCAGCTGATTAACCCACAGCATCACACCAGGACTTCACAGTTCTTGAGGTTTAAATGAGACAATTCATAGAAAGCGCTCTGTAAAATACCGCACAAAGATTAGTTACTATTCTGTTAGTTGATTTGTTTTGTGAAGGATTTTGTAAGGATCAGTTTTTGTGAAGGATTTTGTAAGAATCAATTTTTAAACATTGAAATTAAGATAGAAACTTGTCCACCCTTTTATTTTCAGTTATTCTAAATCACTTGTTTTAGGCATGTTTCTTGTAAACAACATAAAAGCTGAGATTTGCTTTCTGAACCAGTTGGATTTCCAAGAAATTAAATAGATAAGCTGAACTGATTTGCTGATTTTAGTTTTTGTCATTGTATTTTACATCATAATTTACATCTCTTTGTGTCCCCCCACCCCTCAAGGTTACCAAGATGTAATTTGCAGTGTGGAGAGTTTGAATTCTTTGTATGTTGCCTTTTTTGTCTGTTTCAGTAGGAAGATTTGTATTTACGTTGTGGTGGCTTCTCGGTAAGTTGTTAATAATGCCTGTAGTTCTCTTAGGAGGCAGTGGTGGTTTGGTGGTAGAGTTCTTGCCTTCCATGCAGGAGACCAAGGTTCAATTCCTGGCCCTGGCACCTTATAGCTACCACCCTGCTGTCAGTGGAGGCTTGAGCACTGCGATGATGCTGAATAGATTTTAGCACAGCTTCCTGACTGGGACTAGGAAGAAAGACCTGGAGACCTACTTCTAAAAGTCAGTCTGTGAAAATCCTGTGGGTCACAATGGCTCAGTACACAGTCAGTCATGGGGATGGTGTAGGACTTGGTAGCATCTTGTATTTCTTTTCATTGTACCTGGGTTTGCCATGAGTCGGGCCAACTCAGTGGCAGCTTTTGTTAAGTGCTGTTGAGTTGGTTCTGACTCATAGAGACCCTGCATAGGGTTTCTGAGGAGCAGCTGATGGATTTGAACTGCCGACCTTGTGGCTCGCAGTCCAGTGCTAATCCTCCAGTGCCACCCCAGGAGTCCAATGGCAGGTCAGTAACAATAAAAACCTCAACCAAGTCTGTTGCTGTCCTGTGAATCCCAATTCAAGGTGACCCTGGAGAGCCGAGGAGAACTGCCCAGTAAAATTTAGCGTAGTGGTTACGAATCAGGCTGCGAACCATAAGGTCAGCAGTTCGAAACTACCAGCTGCTCCGCGGGAGAAAGATGAGGCTTTCTACTCCCGTAAGGATTTACACCCTATCGGAAAACCTGTACAGGGTCGCTATGGGTCAGAACCAACTCGAAGGCACTTAACAACAACAACAACAATACCTTTAGGGAAGTGGTCTGCCACATCGTTTCCTGGGGAGCAGCTGGTGGGTTTGAACATCCAACCTTTTGATTAGCATCTGAGCACTTAACCACTGCACCATCAGGGCTCCAAAGCAACAATGTTGTTGTCGTTGTTAAGTGCCGTTGGGTCAGTTCCGACCCATAGCGACCCTGGACAGGGTTTCCGAGGCTGTAAGGAGTTCTGGTAGCGTAGTGGTTACGAATCAGGCTGTGAACCATAAGGTCAGCAGTTCGAAACTACCAGCTGTTCCACGGGAGAAAGATGAGGCTTTTGCTCCCATAAAGATTTACAGCCTCGGAAACCCTGTACAGGGTCGCTATAGGTCGGAACCGACTCAACGGCACTTAACAACAACAGTCCCTTTTATTTTTTTCAAAAAAAAAAAAAATCCTTTTTATGTTTTTTGACTCCGAGCTATTACAGGTGAAGCAACCAACAAACTTCCTGTTTTCTTGGCCATCTTTTGCGTCTTTCCTCAGGAGTGATCGCAGTTTATCATTTTGAGCTTTGCAAGGCAAAAAACAGTGTCAGTCTGCGCTGTCATTTTTTCTCACCTTTGTTTTGGTCTTGGTTAAATATTAAGTGTATTTAATCCTCACCATTGAAGCTTTTGCCATAATTTCCCCTTTGTAATTACTGAAGGATTTATGGGAACCAAACTCCCTAAAATCTTATTTGTTCAAACTTGCTTTGTAAAAAAAACAAAACAAAAAACTGAGTTTTTGTTTTTTAATATATTTTTATTTGGAAGGATATCAGATCATCTTTGAATCATTATATTTCCTTGAATATCTTACATACATTGCTTGCTTTATTGCCTTCTGGCATGAAATTTTGCGGTAACCAAAAGCTGACTCTAGCTGTGTTTCTCCTCCTGAAAATAAATGGTATAATCTTTTTGACTTGAGAGTCCCAAAACTTTATGAGGGCACACCCTGTGTCTTGCTGTTGCCCATTTTGGTAAAATTTCCCAGGTACCTGATGTGCTTTTTAAAAACCTTTTTATTGTGAACTGAGTGATAGTTTACATGGGAGAACATCTGTTTTACACCACTGTTTCATTGCAATGATTACAATCTCCTCCATGTATTATCATTCAACAGTATTTGCTTCTATTCCCTCTGGGTTGTTTTTTTTTGGGGGGGCGGGGGGAAGGTGGAGGGACGTATGCAAAAACACTCAGGAATATATCATCATTTAAACAACCAAAGGGCTGGATGTGCTTTTTTAATAGGTAATTTACTTCAGGAGTGTTTTCTTGCATTATATCTCTACATATTTCTGTTACACTGTGTGTTTATTTCCCCGACTACTGAATTTAATTGTATAACTTCTCTCTGAAGAGGCTTATCTATGCACTGTTGTGTTAAGTGCCATCGAGGTGGTTCTGACTCATCACAACCCTGTATAGGGTTTCCAAGGAGCAGATGGTGAGTTTGAACCACAGACCTTGAGATTGAGTGCTTATCCTACAGTGCCACACCAGGACTCCATATATGCCTGGCAAGCACTAAAATTGTGTACCTGTCCAAATAGCAGACACTCACCTTTTTGATACCTTTCCCATCTTTCTCATAATGTTGTTGTTAAGTGCCTTTGAGTCAGTTTTGACTCATAGTGACCCTGTATAGGTGTTCCAAGGAGCAGCTGGTGAATTTGAACCACTGACCTTGCAGTCCAAACTGACCTTGCAGTCCAGTACATTATCCTGCAGTGCCACTTCAGGACTCTTTCTGATAATATCGGCTCAAAAACACATGCACAAGTCATGCTTGTTCATCTTTAAACACACCATAACCCATCAGTTACCACTGCACCTCCCTTGCTTTCACTGAGGAAAAATGGTCTGTGATGGGCTTTCAAAGTCATTGTTTCCCTCAGTGTTTTTCCCTTTTTACACGCAGCAGAGCCAAATCCATAGTCTGCTGTGATCCACATTGTCGTTGTTTGGTGCCATTGAGTCGGTTCTGGCTCATAGAGACCCTGTCTGTATAGGGTTTCCAAGGCTGTAAATCTTTATGGGAACAGAAAGCCTCATTTTTCTCCTGCAGAGTGGTTGGTGGAGTTGAACTGTTGACCTTATGGTTCACAGTCCAGTATTTATCTGACAGCTCCTGCCTTGACCCAGGGAGGCTATCCAGTAAGACAGTATTCATTTTAACTTGCTGAGTGATCTCTTAACTGGTGATGGAAACAGGGATGATTGATACAGAAACTGCTCAGTGGTCCCTCCCCCTTTAAGTGGTGCTCTGGGCTGATGCCTTCCCTGCTGTGTGTTAGATCCACCTCTGCTTCCCTGCCATGTGTTCTCTGCTGCGTTTACCTTCGTGCCTGCTCTTCCTTTTCACAGGTTCATCTTTCTGTGAATATTTTAGTTTTTCCTTACTTTTTTTTTGGTGGCATTTTATCGGTTTTTTACTTCCTGTTATTTTTCTCTCTCCTTTGTTGTTGTGAAGTGCTGTCGTGTTGGTTCCAACCCCTAGTGACCCTGTATAGGGTTTCCAAGGAGCAGCTTGTGAGCTTGAATCACCAACCTTGCGGTTCAAATGGCTTTGCAATCTGGCGCATTAATCCACAGCGCCACACCAGGTCTTCTCTCGCCTTACTGAGTGCTTATATTAACATTTTGAGTCTTCTTTCATAGACTTTATTATTAATTCATGAAAAATTAAATTTACCATCTGTTCTGTGACAACTGTGTATGTGAGAAAGAGAAAGCTTTGCTACTTTACCTCGTATTTTTCCTTACAGTATGAAATCTTATTACTTACTGCAGAATGAGCTGGACTTTTTGTACCAACAATTGATAGGAGGTTTCTAGAGGCCAGAGGGAAAGGCAGGGGCTGGACATCAGAGTAGACTTTGACTTTTCAGAAGAAGAGACTGTCTCTTTCTTGCCTCCCGAGTATGGCTGTTGTTATTATGTGCCGTGGTGTCGATTCCGACTCATAGCGACCTTGTACAGGGTTTCGGAGGCTGTAAATCTTTACGGGAGCAGAAAGCCTCATCTTTCTCCCGTGAACAGCTGGTAGTTTTGAACTGCTGACCTTGCGGTTCACAGCCCGATTCGTAACCACTATGCTACCAGAGCTCCTTACACTGGTATAATTCTTCATGTGGCACAACCTCTTCTCTCTGTTTGAATCATCGTGGGTCTGGCCAGGGCATCTTTTGCCACCAGTCATGGTCAGCAACAGTTCCAGCATCTTTGTTACAAACATAGGCTGCATTCTACACTCTCTGGTGGCCCTGTCACTTTTAGAAAATATATTTTTTGGACTTATTTTCCTCTTCCTCTTGTGCAGCTTCTCTTTTATCTAAAGTTGCTTTAGGCAGCCTTACACAGAGAAGTTTAAATGTCACCTAAACTATCAACACTCACGGAAGCAGCAGTCAAGAAATCAAACGACGTATTGCATTAGGCAAATCTACTGCACAGGAACTTTTTAAAGTGTTGAAGAGCAAAGATGTCAGCTTGAGGACTAAGGTGTGCCTGACCGAAGCCATGATATTTTCAGTAACCTCATATGCATGTGAAAGCTGGACAGTGAATAAAGAAGACCGTAGAAGAATTGATGCTTTTAAGTTATGGTTTGGAGGAGAGTATTAAGTGCCTTGGGCTGCCAAAAGAACCAATAGATTTGTGTTGGAAGAAGTGCAGCCAGAGTGCTCCTTAGAGGCCAAGATGGCCAAACTTCATCTCTCATACTTTGGACGTATTGTCAGGAGGGACCAGTCTCTGGAGAAAGATATCATGTTTGGTAAGGTGGAGGGTCAGAGAAAGAGGAAGACCCCCAACGAGATGGGTTGGCCAAGTGGCAGCATCGATGTACTTAATCGTGGCAACAGTAGTGAGGTTGGCCCAGGATCGGGCAGTGTTTTGTTCTGCTGTGTGTAAGGTCGATATGGGTCGGCACCAACTCGATGGCACCTCACAACAATAGCAACAAAGAGTTTAAGTCTCTGGAATTTTTAGTGTGGATTTCCCCAAGCTTTGGTCTTATCTTTAATATTAAAATAACAACATGGTTTCCACTCACTTTTGGCAAGGTAACAGGGAAAGCCTAATGGCAGTATTCTATCAGCAAACTGAATTGTATCATTTCATCGGGGACAGGATGTAACCACAAGGTACGTTCTTCCCTTCAATTTGGGAGTCTGTGACCATAAGGGAAACACGACTTTCTTTCTCTTAATATGTTAGTGGTCTCTGAAAATGAGGTTGCTTGGAGCAAACGTTCATAGCCCTATACTTTGGGTGTCATACTGATGGAGCACACTGTAGGTAAGCAGCAAGGCCACAACAGTGGAGCACAAGTTTTACTCTGGATTCTGTTGAGCCAGTTCATCCAGATTTAAAAAACAAAAAAGGAATTCTCTGTATAGAAGTTCTCTTATCTGTAAAACACACCGATAATGCTCATTTTCCATTGTGGAGAGATTTTGCCCTAATATTTTGTCCTTTGTGCCTGAGAGTGGAGAGGAACTGTAGAGATTAGATACGCATCAACTCTTCCTACCCCCACACCCCTGGCCTCTTTAGTAAGCAGTATTTGCTCTCTGCAGTAATTGCTTTGGGAAATACTCTTTTACATGATATAAACCGTTTCCATAAACCTGGGGACGGAGAAGAGCTAACATCCTTCTAGGAGATAAGAAAGTCACTTAGATGCTCTCACCAAAATCAAGTGGACACGTTTTTCAAGATAAACAGATTTGTTTTACTCTGAATGTAGAAGTAATACATGGCTTGCAAAATGTGCCCTTTAGACATTTAAATAAATATATACTTTTTGTTTTGTATGTGTACGTCAAAACGTGTTACTTTGTTCATTTGTGAAAAATAAGATGTAAGAGGAAAGCCACAGGGAGGAAACAGGGTAACTGTTGTTTCAGGGAGGGGATTGTAATCACTGATGAAATGTATGATTGGTTGGAAGTATAGCTGATGATCTTGTCTGTTTACCTTCATTCAATTCACAATAAAAAGTTAGAAGAAAAAAAAAGAGTAATACATATTCACTGTAAACACTTGAAAAATTCTGGAAAGCAGAAAGGAAAAAAAAACCCTAGAGATAGCTAGTGTTGATAATTGAGTATATTTTCTCACATAATGTTTTCTGAACACTAGTAAACTCAACATCATTGGAAATGTACTGAACATTTTGTTTTGTAATATGTCTATTTCCACTCAACCTTATATCATGAGCATTTTTTCCATGCCATTAAATAGCCTTAAAAGTTATTTAATGGCCACATAGTATTTCTGTATCAACAGGTAACATAATTAATTTAGGTTATATCCTTTTACTGAACCTTTAATTGGTTTCTAGTTAAGAGCCATTTGAACAACACTGCAATAAACATTGTAGTACAGAAATATCTGCGTGTACCTTCAATGATTTCCGCAGTATAAAATGCTAGAAATTGAAATCTCTTGGTCAAAGGGTATGAAAACAGTTTTAAGGTTCTCTTGATACACACTGCCAAATTGCCTTCCAGAGATATTTTTCACTTGACTTTGTAAGGTGAGCAAAATGTTTGTTTGTTATATAAAAGTAATGTGCCAAATGTATTTAAAACACACAACAAAAAATCTCATAAACTTAAGAGTATTAAGTATCATCACTGATGTTTCCTAGAAGAGGTTTCCCAGATTGCTGTGATGGAAACTAGCTCTGCAGCATTTTATAAGCAGTTGGCCAGTGGCTCACCGTGTAGAGGTGAGACACCCACTCACCTGAGTAAGAATCCCTCGGGAGCCAGGCTTAGCTCATCTGCCGTCTGCCTGCTTCCTCCTTGATCCTTTTTCATCCTCTAATATCCCCTTAAAGATGGAATCCATACAATACATGTATATTATCATTTTGCACAGCACACAGTTCAGCTATGTCTGTCCTCAGCTTTGCCTCTCTTGCTGGTATCCTTAGAGGGATAGTAATTAGCCGTTAGCCTTTGTTTGTTCCAATAATACATGATTTGGATGGAGGAAGAGAAGCTATGGATTGGAGGACTTGAGAAATTCATGGAGGCCCTGGGTGATACAGACAGTTAGCTAGCTCAGCTGTTAACAGAAGGTTAGAGCTAGCAGTCCACCAAGGGGTACCTCAGAAGAAAGGCATGATAATCAGATACAGAAAAATCAGCCAATAAGAACTCTCTGGAATACACCTTTACTCTGACAAACATGGGTCCCATGAGTTAAAAGCAACTTAAAAGCAACTGATATTGACTTAATTTCATGGTTTTCAATGTACAAATTTTCTAGTATCCCAGTAAAAGATCTTCCTAGGTATTTCATTCTTTTACATGATACTGTTAGTGGAATTTGTTCGTTAATTTCTTTTTGAGAATGTTCATTGTTGATGTATTAAAAGTCAACTGATTTTTGTCTGTTGACCTTTCACCCTGCCACTTGGTTACATTCCTTTATTAGTTTTATTAGCTTTCTTGTGGAATCATTTTGGATTTTTGTCCACATACAATTATGTCATCTATGTAAAATAATGGAGTCGTGGTGTGGCACTGTGGTAATGTGCTGGACTGCAAGGTTGGTTTGAACTGCAAGGTCGGTGGTTCAAGCTCCCCAGCCGCTCCTTGGAAACCCTTTACAGGGTCGGCACTGAACCACAACAATGTAAAATAATAGTTTTACTTCTTCCTTCCTGATTTGAATACCTTTTACTACTTTTTCTTACTTAATGGCTCTGGCTAGAACTTCCAACACAATATTGAGTAGCTGTGATGAGAGAGGCACCCTTGTCTTGTTCACGATTTTGAGGGGAGCGCTCCCTTAGTCTTTCCACGTTAAGTATGCTGCTGTTGTTGTTGTGAATGCTTTCATGTGGCTTCCGTGGTAACTCGGTGTGTGCAGAGTACAACTACTCCAGGGGGTTTCCAAGGCTTTAGGAAGTTGGTTGCCAGGCCTATATCCAAGGTACCTCTAGGTGGATTCTGTCAGTCAACCTTTTAGCTAGTAGTCAGTTGCTTACCCATTTGTGCCACATGCTACCATTAGTATGATGTTAGTGTGTTTTTTCATAAATTTTCTTTATCATATTGAGGGATTTCCTTTCTAATAAAAAAGAACTTGTTAAGTATTTTTATCATGTAAGCTTGTTGGGGTTGGTCAAATGCCTTTACTGTATGAGTTTGAGATGATGCTGTAAGCTGTTAATAGCAAGGGAGACATTATTACGCAGCGGGCAGAGAATTGACAGCTGAAAGAACGCTATGACTAAACATAAGCCGCCATAGTACTGTAGTGTGTTACACATGGGGCTGCTAACCATGAGGTTAGTGATCTGAAACCACTAGCTGCTTCTCAAGAGCAAGTTGAGGCTCTCCGCTCCTGTAAAGATTTGTGATCTTATGCACAACAGAACTAAGTACTGCCCGGTCCTGCGCCAATCTCACAATCGTTGCCACGCTTGAGTCCATCGGTGCTGCACCTGCGCCAATCCGTCTCATTGGGGGTCTTCCTTTTTTTCACTGACCCTCCTCTTTATTAAGAATGGCAGTGTCCTTCTCCAGGAACTGGTCCCGTCTGATAACATGTCTGAAGTACAAGACATGAAGTCTGGCCATCCTGGCTTCTAAGGAGCACTCTGACTGTACTTGTTCCAACACAAATCTATTTGTTCTTTGGGCAGTCCATGGGACTTTTAATATTCTCCTCCAACACCATAACTCAAATGCATCAATTCTACTGTCTTCCTTATTTGTTGTAAAGATTTACAGCCTTGGAAACCCTGTACAGGGTCGCTATGAGTTGGCACCAACTCCAAGACATAGCACCACCATCATGACTAAATGTGTGGCAATCTTTTTTCATGTATGTAACATATACATGTCCAGAAAAATAGAACTGATAAACTCTGCACCTAGGATTCACACACACACACACACACACACACACACACACACAGAGAAAACTTGAATAAAGTTTTAAGTATTAAAAAACTGAATTGCTTCTCCTCTGTTTCCTCTCATAAAAATACCAACCTCAGACCATTTTTTGAAGAGTTTTATAGACCCAACTTAATAAGAATTATATACTCCTGATAAAATTGGGCGCAGAGGGCCTAAGAAAAGAAAATAATCTACAAACTTACCAACTTTACTTTTAAACAGATTTAAAAAATAATAAATAAAATATTAGCACATACAACTACTAGAATATAAATGTACAAAAATCAGTAATATTCTTATTAACTATCGTTAACACAATAGATAATTTGATAGAAAAGATCCCATTCATGATGGGAACAACATCTAGGAGGTATGCAGAAAATGACAAAATGTGTTGAAGAGCATAAGAGAAAAAGCGGCTAGTGATTTACTGTGAGTTGATGTGTGAGGGTCACATATATATAATGCATATTATTTTATAACTCTTCTCCTATAATTAACCTATTGATTAATACAATTCCAATCAAAATTCCAATAGGACTTTTCATGAAACTAAAAAATCAGACCCTAAAATTATTATGAAAGGTGAAGAAAAGGAAAAAATAAAACAATTAGCCAAGACCCAAACTTAAGAATATGCAAATCAATTGTAAAAAGGCTTAAGTTGAGAAGTTTGTAAATTGTAACTCAAGACCTATCATCAAGCTCTCCTACTTCAGTCAGCATGCGTCATGACAGAGACACCATGACACCATGACAGAGACAGCATTAGTAATCAGGAGCAAGATGATGGAATGTTCCATAAAGATGCTGAGAAAACTGGATTTGTCCATATGTGAGTGCTGTTGGTTATTCTTGAGTTGACTTTGACTCAGGGCGATGCTACGTGTGCAGAATGAAGCCGCTCCCTCGGGTTTTTCCAGGCTGTGACCTTTGCGAGTCAGATCACCATGTATAAAGAAATGAAATTAGTCTGCTACCTCATATCACATATACAAATTACACTGCAGATGGATTAAGGATCTAAAGGTGAAGAACAACTTTTAAAACTTTTAAAAGAAAACATGAAAGAGTTTCTTTATGATCGATCACAAAGTAGGATAAAATTTCTTACACAAAACCCTAAAAAATGACCCCCTCGGAAATTATCAAGAAAAAAACTAGAGGAAACTGGCCAAAATAAAGTTTCTGAAATACAAGAAAGTGTAAGTAATGATGATAATAAAATGAGGAAATATTCTATGTGGTGCCTACAATGCACCGGATACTGTGTGCTTTACATAGATTAATTCATTGGATTTTATCAAATAGATTTTATTTTTCATTTTGTAGATGGTGAAACTGGCACATGAAGGTCACTTAACTTGCCTAGGTCACACGGCTAGCAAATAAACACAGTGCAAGGACAAAACAGATTGGCAGAAGACACATTGGTCACTCATAAAATGGCAAAAGATTTTTATCCAGAATGTATCAGGAGCCTCTATATGCATGTGAAAGTTGAACAGTGAATAAAGAAGACCATAAAAGAATTGATGAATTTGAGTTATGGTGTTGAAGGAGAATATTCAAAGTACTGTGGATTGTCGGATAACAAACTAATCTGTGTTGGAACAAGTACAATTAGAATGCTCCTTAGAAGCCAGGATGGCCAGACTTCATCTCTCATACTTTAGACATATTATCAGGAGGGACCAGTCCCTGGAAGAGGACATCATGTTTGGTAAAGTGGAGGGTCAGAGACAAAGAAGAAGACCCTCAACAAGATACACAGTGGCAGTGCCAATGGGATCAAGTGTAGCAATGGTTTGTGTAGGACCAGGCAGTGTTTCAGTCTGTGCACAGGGTCTCTAGGAGTCAGTGCCGACTCGAAGGCACCTAACAAATCTTCACAGGAGCAGAAAAGCCTCGTCTTTCTACCTTGTGGTTCAAACCGACCTTGCGGTCCTGTGCTTAATCCTAGAGCACCACACCAGGACCCCTTATCTTTGTTGTCTTTGTTAAGTACCTTTGAGCTGGTTCCAACCCATAGAGATGCTGTATAGGGTTTCCAAGGAACAGCTGGTGAGCTTGAACCACCAACTTTGTGGTTCAAACCGACTTTGCAGTCCAGTGCATTAGCCCACAGTGCCACACCAGGACTCCACTTATATTTAGTCATAGTATCTTCTAAGTTTTTAACTCTCTGCTCTCTACTTGATAATGTCTCTCTTCCTATTGGTGGGTTTATGTGATGTTTTCCTCATCATTAAACTGGACTAATGTATTTTATTTTTCTTTTAAAAGGCAAATTAGCTGTTTATATGCATATTTACTTAAATTTATTTGCATATGCTAATAATTTCACTGCTTGCTTTTGTCTTTTTTTTTTTGCATCCTGTATCCTCGTGCTTACATATATGCTTTAGATTTCTTTTGGCATCTGTCTGTGGGATGGAGACTCTGTAGCCGTTGTATGTCCAACATTGTCTTTTATTGGTCCTTTCTTTTAAATGAGAGTTTATCTGACTAAATAGTCCAGATTGACCATGGGTCATTATCATGGCATTTTTTAAGATTTTTACTTCTAGTGTTGTAGTTGATTAAAACTCTGCTGTCACACCTCAGACAAGGGACTCATTTCTAAAATATATAGGAAACTACAACACCTCTACAAAAAAAAAAAAAGACAAATAATCCAATTAAAAAGTGGGCACAGGACATGACCAGACATTTCACCAAGGAGGAGATCCGGGCAGCCAACAAACATATAAAAAAATGTTCACGATAACTAGCCATTTGTTGTTGTAAAGTGCCGTCGAGTTGAACCCTGTAAGGGTTTCTGAGGAGCAGCTGGTGAGCTTGAACCACCAACCTTGCAGTTCAACTGGCTTTTCAGTCTGATGCATTAACCCATAGCACCACACTAGGACTCCTCACTAGCCATTAGAGAGATGCAAATCAAAACAACAATGAGATATCATTTCACACCAGAAAAGATCAAAAAAGTAGAGGACAATAAATGCTGGCGGGGATGTGGAGAGACTGGGACACTCCTGCATTGATGGTGGGATTGCAAAATGGTTCAACCACTCTGGAAAGCAATATGGTGTTTCCTCAGAAGGTTGGAAATAGAAATACCTTATGATCCAGCAATTCCTCTACTTGGGATTTACCCGCAAGAAATATGAGCCATAACAAAAGTAGATATATCACACCAATGTTCATAGCAGCACTATTTACAATAGCAAAAAGATGGAGACAGCCAAAGTGCCCATGAACTGAAGAATAGATAAGCAAACTGTGGTACATACACACAATGGAATGTTATGCTCCCTTGAAGAATAGCAAGGAAGCTGCAAGCCACCGCATAACATGGATGAACCTTGAGGACATTATGTTGAGTGAAATTAGTCAGTCACAAAAAGAGAAATACTGCATAGGACCACTACTGTAAAAGACTAAGGAAAAGAACCCATACTAAAGGGTGGGAGGGATTCTTTTTTGGTTACTGGGATGTGGGGAGTGGGGTGAGGGGAGAGGGGAAAGTGGAGCACAGGGCAGGGAATAGACACAGGATAGTTTGGGTGTTGGGAGGGGGGCAATACACAAGGAGGGGGAGGGGAATGGAAGAACACAGAGGATGGGAGAACAATTAGACAGGTTTGTATGGGCTAAGTGGGACAGAGGTAAATAATGATGTATGCACAACCTTGGAACTACAGGGCTCTGGGGTACAGGGATTGAGACATGGTTGGAAAGGGCAAAAGAGGGGAAATGCTGTTAAAATGCTTGGCTGTCTTTTGAATCTTGGTTTCCCTGACATACCATTATAAAGTAGACACTTGAGAGGGAGAGAAAAGAATAGCCAGAAATATCACCATAGGAAGCTTGTAACTCTGCCTTCTGCCTATAACTGATTGAAATACCTAAAATGGGACTACAGTGTGCCCAGTGAAGGAGGCCTCCTGTGGAGCCTCTGCATTACTTAAGACCATAGGTGGAATCCTGAATAGCATCCAGAATCTTCAGAGGTGGGAAATTTCCACTGGAAAGGACAAGCAGACCAGCCTGGAGCAACTATAAGAACAGAAGATACTTCTTGAAAGAAAGACTGACAGGAAAAATACAAAACAATAATGGCAGTCCAACTGACTACTACAAGAACAAGCAAGTTGCTCGCCTAGGAGACATCAAGGCAATGGTAGGGTCCCCTCAGAGCAAACTGCTTTCCGAGACTAAGACTCAAAGGGAGCACATGAGCAGGATGAGCTCTGATTGGTGACCATGTTGGTCACCAATAAGGGGAAATGAGGGAAAAACAGTAATGAAGCTGCAAGCTAAGCCCTACCACATTCAATAGACTCCTGTGAACCCATGGAGACCTGGTTGGCCAGAAGTATGGCAAGACCTGGGGACTCTTGGGCCCAGAATCAGTGACATAGCCACAGAGGACTAGAGTGGAGAGTGAAGCATCCAGCTGATAAGACAGGGCATATGCACAAGAATACCCTCACTTGCTGATAATACCCACTTGACCTGGCTTCAACAGCTGGGTGATCAGAACTCAACTAGAAGAAGAAAGAAGAGGAAAAAAAGAGTAATCTGATACAATTTGATGAACTTGACCTACACCTATGGATGCAAATAGCTTAAAAGAGGGAACAAATCTTTACAGCAAGGATCAATCCCACCCCCTAGGTACAGAGATGGGCAACTTGGAGATTAGTTACCCAAAATGGGGGGGGGGGGGCCTATAAAGGCAAGAAGTAACTGTCTTACAAGCTTTCAAGAGGGATCCTAGATCCAGGGGGTACGGAGGAGGGTAGAATCTCTACTGAGTAGTATCCAATCTGTCTGGGTGGAGCTAATGAAAGGAGATGGGGACAGCACTCATGTGGCACAATAGTGAATAATTGCTATCAGGACTGATTGTGAGGGTTGGAAATGTTGTACAGGTGGACTTTTTCCCTGGGACCATCAAGGGAGAAGAGCGGAGAGTGGAACCCTACCTAGGGAAACATTGATGCCAGAGATGGAGGCAGAGATGACGTGGAGAGATGGAATGGCTTGGGGACTCTAGACTCAGAGAGGGAGAGGGGCTGTGTGCTGAAGACCAGGGGGCAAGCTTTTGGTTGGTTGATGATGCATGGAGGGGATTGTAACCATGGCAATGAAACTATATAAGATAGGATGAATGTAAAGCTAATGCTTTCCCATGTAAACTATCACATAATTCACAATAAAACATTAAAAAAAACAACAAAAACCTCTGCTGTCAGTCCACCTGTGATTTTGTCGTTAACTTTATGCATTTCTTTGTCTCAGTTAGATTTTATTTATTTTCTTTTCCCACAAAGTGTTCGGCAGTTTTGCTAGGATATGTGTAGACGTGGATGTGTTTTATTTACCCTACTTGATACTTGTAGTGTTCTTTGAGATTGTTGTCATGATTAAGTGTTGCTGAGTTGATTCTTACTCATAGTGACCCTGTGTAGGGTTTTCAAGGAGCAGCTAGCTAGTGGATTTGAACTGTTGAGCAATGATCCTACAGCACTACGCCAGAAGACCACTTTGATATTAGGATTCACATAGTTTTTTCATTTCTTAAAAATGATCAGCTTGTTTGTTTTCAGATATGGCTCTCTACAATTTCCTCTCTCCGTCTCTGGAATACTTATGGGAGATACTCACAAGCTCTCAGTCTGTCCTTCAACTCTCAAACTCTGACTTCACATAATATGTCTCTGTCTTACTTGATAATGAATTGCTCAGTAGCGTCCTTCAATTAAAATTATACATCCTTTGATTTAGCCTAATCTAGAGATTATCTGGAGTCCTGGTGTGGCACTATGGGTTAATGCACTGGACTACAAGGTCAGTTAGAACTGTGAGGTTGGTGGTTCAAAGTCACTAGCCTCTCCTTGGAAACCCTATACAGGGTCGATATGGGTCAGAATCAATGTGATGACAAATAACAAGAACAGAGATTATCTAATGGTCCCTGAGTGATTCAAATAGTTAATAGTTTAAAGGTTAAGCACAAACTGTTGGAATTTAAAGGCCAGGAGCCCTGGTGTGGCGCTGTGGGCTAATGCATCAGCCTGCAAAGTTGGTTTGAACTGCAAATTTGGCGGTTCAAGCTCACCACCTGCTCCTTAGAAATCCTATATAGGGTTGCTGTGGGTCGGAACCGACTTTACAGCACTTAACAACAACAATTTAAAGGTTGGCGGTTCGAACCCATCCAGCAACATCATAGTAGAACGTCAGGTTATCTGCTTCTGTGAAGATACCAGCCCAAATACCCTGGGGAGCAGTTCGACTCTGCAAGTGACAGACTTGACATGAGTTGTAATGAACTAGACAGCAAGTGTAGAGATTTTTGTTTCAATCAGTGTATTTTTCATTTCCAATAGATGTGAGAATGAAATATTTGGATATAAGGTTATATAAGTATAAATGTCACACTGGCATTATTTCAACATTCACAGAGGTCTGTGAACAAAAGACCTAGTGATACTAAGAAAGCCAAGTCCAAGAAGGAAGAAAGATTGAGACTACTTTGAACTTCGACCAGAATGATTCCTAGTGACCTTGTATAGGGTTTCAGAGGCTGTAGATCTTTGTGGGAGCAGAAAGCTTCATATTTCTCCCATGGGACAGCTGGTGGGCTTAAACTGCTGAACGTGTGATTTGCAGTCCAGTGCTGATCGCATACAGCCACAACGCTGTCATTCCTATTAGATCCTTTTTCACTTCTGTAGGATCAGTGGTGGACTCCTGGTGTGGCGTTGTGGATCAGCACTGGACTTTGAACCACAAGTTGTGATTTCAAACCTACCAGCTGCTCCTTGGAAACCTTATGCAGGGTTGCTATGAGTCAGAACAGACACAAAAGCACTTAAAAACAGTAACAATAGCAAGATCACTGGTAATGTCTCCTGTTTCATTTTTATGTTCAACCATTTGAGTCCTCTCCCCTCCCTCCTTTATTTTTCTAGCAAAAGATTTGCCTATTTCCCGTCTCTCTTTTTAAAGATCCAACTTTTTGTTTCATTGATTTCTCTCTTTTTGGTATCATCTTTCCACTCTCAGTTTTTGTTATTTCCTTCCTTCTGCTTGTTTGTGTTTAGTTTATTCTTTTACTAGTTACTGACAGCGGAAGTTGAGGTTATTGATTGAAATCTTTCTTAGAAGACAGTTTTATTGACGTTTATATTGCAATGGATTTTTCAAGTTGCATGCAAGGAAAAGATTTTCTATTTTTGGTTCACTCGTTTCTAATACCACTACCTCATACTCAGCAAATAATTGGAGAAAGATTATGGTCTGTATGAAAAAGAACGTGGCTTCAGGATTTGAGGAAGGCTCATCAATAACCTGCAATATGCAGATAACACGATATGAAGATAACGATACGCAGATGCTTGCGGAAAGTAATGAGAACTTGAGATACTTCCTGGGGAAGATCAAAGATGACAGTTTTCAGTAGGAATTACACATCTACTTAACGAAAACAACCCTCAAAACTGGACTAATCAGTAACATAAACAGATGTAATACTAGTCACCAAGGATTTCATGGTACTTGAGTCTACAATCAGTATCAAGTAAACAACAGTTAAGAAACCAAGCAATATATTGTATTAGGAAAATCTGTAGCAAAAGACCTTTTAAAAAAGTTGTAAAGCAAAGATGTCACTTTGAGGACTAAGTTGCGCCTGACTCAAGCCATGGTATTCTCAAGTGCTTCATCCATGTGAAATGAAGCTGAACAATAACTAAGAAAGACCGAAAAAGAATTGATACCTTTGAAATGTGGTATTGCCAAAGAATGTTGAGCTCCTCTTTGGGCACTGCCCTGCACTGTACTAGAACTTTCCTGTACGTTTTATCATGTAACTGTCATGCCCACCCTGCAAGATAGCTTCTGAATCCTCATTTAATATAAGGAATTGGCTCAATGAGCCCCAAATAACAAGTGACAATACAGAACTTATGAATTTAGACCTAGGTTTCCATCACTTTTTAAAAATTTTATTAAGTTTTTCTTGTGAATTGAGTGATAATATACATGGGGGAATATTAGTTCGTTTCATGAAAGGATTGCAATCTCCTACATGCTTCATCGTTCAACAGTATTTGCTTCTATTCCCTCTGTTTTTTTTCTGTTTTTGGATGTGCACCAAAACACTCAGGAATATACAATCATTCAAACAGCCAAAGGGCACATCCTGCGCCCCAGCCACCAGTTCACATCCCCTCTCCCTCCATGAGTGTAGAGTCTTCAGCTGCTCCTTCTCTCTGTATCATCATCTCTGCCTCCATCTCTGTCATCACTGCTTCTCCGGGTAGGGACACATACTCCGTTCCTGCTCTTCTCCCTTTGATAGTCCCAGGGTCCTCTGCGCCAGGACTGTAAGATCAACCACTCACCCCTTTTTGCTACAAAACTAATACCTTTACAGTTGTGACAATCAAAATTAGTTATGATAACAATTACTCACTATTGAATCATGAGAGTCTTGTCCCCATCTCCTTTCACCAGACCTAAATTAAACTCCCTCTTGAAAACTTGTAAGCCAGTCACTTAGTGCCTTTACAGCGCCCTCCCCACCCCCACCCCCCCGCCATTTTAGGTAGCCTATGTCTAAGTTGCCCATCCTATCAACCTTGTTTACAGAGGGGATGGGAATGATCCTTGCTGTAAAGATTCTTTCCCTCTTGGTTGGTATTTTAAGCTACTATATCCATAAGTATACGTCAAGTTCATTAGATTATAGTGATTTACACTTTTTTTCCCCTCCCCTCTCTTCCTTCCTCTAGTCAGGTTCTGAACATCCAGCCATTGACGCTACATCCAATGGACACTATCTGCCAGTTTGGGTGTCCTTGTTCTGCATGGTTTTTAAGCTCATGTTTCTTTTTTTATTTTGCAACTTTCATAGTGGAAAGACAATTGGACATGTCTTTGTGCTATGAACATTGCAAAATAAAAAAGGAAAACATGAGTGAACCCAGGCTAAACCGTGGCAACTCTACTTCATTGGTATGTGATACTTTACTTTTCTGAGTCTTGTTTCATGTGTGACATGGTGAATTACTTAATATGGATCTTCTAGCTGTAATCTCTGGAACTCTCACCAAATGACTGTATTGTTGTTCTTCTTAAGTGCCATTGAGCTGGTATCAAATCCGAGTGACCCTGATTAGGGTTTCTGAAGTTTTAAATCTAGGAGGAAGCAAAAAGTCTCATCTTTTCTCCCTCAGAGTGGCTGATGGGCTAGAACTTCTGACCTTGCAGTGTATTGTTTATTGTATGGAATGACAGCGCTCCCCAGTGACTGTGCTACACAATGTAAGGTGCCTGTGGCCACTGAGGGGATTGGATAACTTGCTGATAATGTAAATAAGGACCATGGTACTTTTTGTGAAAGGTTGTTGTCATCATTGTTAAAATGCTGTCAAGTTGGCTTCAACTCATCGCTACCATGTATAGGGTTTCCAAGGAGCAGCTGGTGGGTTTGAACCAAAGACCTTAAGGTTAACAGTCCAGTGTTTATTCTACAGTGCCACACATGCAAATAAGGTATATGGAACTCTAATGTGGGGATTGGTCAGTTTTGCCATCATGCTGGGCTTAAATTGAGTCATTCCCATGGGGCAGGAAGGAGGGAGGACCTGAATATCACTGGGAGGAGGAGATGGGAACTGGGCATGTCCTTTAGACCAAGGGTCCCTGCTCTGGGAGCCTCCTAGCACCAGGAGACGGAGAGCTGTGCTACATGAGATGATGCTAGGCAATGGCAGGGAGGACCAGCAACAGAGTGAGGGGATGAATGCCTTTGGGTGGGGTTTAGTGATAGAATGGGGTGTCTCAGGTATTGGGTAGAGCTACATTTACCTATTTATGGAGCAGAAACTGAGCACCTGCTGGCCAAGGCTTACTGGCTGAGTAAGGTGTCTCTGGTACTTACTGGCCAGGCTGTAAAACTTTGTGACACTTGCCCAAGCTGAGGGACCTGTGGACACGTGACTGAGAGGAAGCTGTCCAGGTAGAAAAATGTATCCTGAGCATTCATGAGCCTGGGTGTGACCTGTTCCTTACCTGGGAAATGCTGTGGTTGTGGGTGTTGCCTGTGAGTTGTATGTGGCCACTACACAGAATTGTTGAGGTCAGTAGAGGTAAAGACTGGCATGGGGGTGGTTGGTATCAGAACTGTTCGGACGGTTGGTGAGAGGCGCTATGTCTGACCTCCATCTCATGGAATCAGCCTTGGGCTGTTGATCATGATCCTCCTCCCCGTTTGTAAGGTCAGACTACGTACTACACCTACGTAGGACACCTCTGCCATGCCACTTTTACAGGATAGCTATTGTTGTTATTACATTACTGATGGCAAAGACACGTTTAAACACATTTTGTTTGGAATCGACCCATGCATCTATGAATTGGAACCTAGTGAAAACACTTTTTGATTTACCCTTATGTGTACACACAGAGAAACACATAGGCCAGAAAGCCTTCAAAAACTTTGTGGAAGATACAAAAAAAAAAAAAAACCTTTATCTATCTATATAGATAGATACAGTATTTTTTCAAACTTGGAGCTCTTCTGTCCCGATCCTTAAAGATGTCCTACATATCTCTTGTGAAGGCTGGCACATTTTGATGACCTAATTTAGGATCTTCTGATCACATATTTGAATAACCAAGTATTTAAAGGGAAATTTTTAAGTCTCAGATTTCCATTTCAGGCTTAAATTTAGTAGGATGGTAGAGTCCTGGTGTGGCACTGTGAGTTAATGCGCTGGACTTCAAAATCAGTTTGAACCACAAGCTTGGCAGTTCAAGCTCACCAGCTGCTCCTTGAAAACCCTATACAGTGTCGCTATGGGTTGGAACTGACTCGATGGCACTTTCCAACAACATTTTTTTACCTGATGTGGAATCTTTAGAACCCTAAAAGGCACACTGATCCCAGTCTGAAACTAACAAACACCATACAACAGAGTGTGCCATACTTTTTGCATGACCAGTGTCATTAAAGCTGTCACTCTAAACCATTCCTTGAAAGGACTCACTCAAAATTATTTAGAAATCCTCATGGGTCTAACCCACATATTCTCCAGAATCCCACCTCTGCCCCGCTACTTGTTATTTTCAAACTCAGAACTGGTCATGTGCCCCTCTCCCCTGCCCAACTGTTGTAACGGTCTTCTGGGTTTTCGCATTGGTCTTAGGATAAATGTCACATTCCAAATGTGGCGCCTGAGATCCTTCACACTCCAATACCAGCTGCTTTCCAGCACCAATTCTGTTACCCCACAGACCTTTTGGTTGAAGCCACACAGATCTTTTTGAAGTTGCATAAAGATAGCTAGCTGTGTTTTCAGAGCCTTATAACTGCAGGAGGAGTTTTGGGTGGTGTGGATGACTTAGCATGCTTGGCTGCTGACCAAAAGGTTGGAAACTTGAATTCATCCAGAGATCCACACCATGGTCTACTTTTGAAAACTCAGCCACTGAAAACCCCATGGGACACAGTTCTACTCTGACACACATGGGGTCACCATGAGGTGGAATCAGTTTGAACAGGAAGTGATTTTGTTTTGTTTTAGAAGTGTGCACAGGACATTCCCTTTAATGAAATACAAGGGAGCTTCAAAAAGTTTGGGAGAAAATTTCATTATTTCTTTATTGTTTTCCCACAAACTTTTTGAACTCCCTTGTACCTCTCTCCCCTGCTCGGAGATGTCTTGTCTTCACTGAGTCTGCCAGACCCCAGCAGTGCTGGATCCTTGTTCTGGTCAGATGCTAATGATGTGGTATTGTGATAAAGAGCACCCACCAACTCAGCAAACAGTGGATGGCCAGCAGCATTTGTAAGAGGATTTCAGGGATTTGGGGGAGAATTCTGATGTAGTTGTGTGGTCAACTTGTAACAGTTCTAGTGTGGCTGGCTCTATTTCACTGTGGCCTAAGGTCACTGGCTTCGTGTTTTCTTGTTTGCTTTGAGAGAGGACAGAGAAAAAAGGAAGAAATGCCAAAATAAGATTGATTTTTAGGAGTGGTTCCTCTGGCCTTGAGCCTAGCCATTATGTGTGTGTGTGTGTGTTTTCTCCAAATTATTTAAGACAATGAAACTTGTCTGGTTAGTTTCTATTCATTAACATAGGGAGTGTTTTACCACCACCAGACAGCTATATGTATAGCTTAAACAGAATGATTGAAAATAAGATGAACAGATACCCAAAGTCACAAATTCAATTTCTGTGCTGGCCCATAATCCTGCCAAAGTGTTGACCTGAATACCTATTATTTACTCAAGTCCAAGTCAACAGAAAATCACACACAGTTGCTGTGGGCTACAATGGGGCAGATAGATGCTTTGGTGGCCCATGTCAGGAGCACAGAGTCCAGACTCCGGAGTCTTGCATCTGCTTAGCAGAAATAACATGTAAATTGAGTCCTGATGGCAGAGCAGCAGATGCAGAGGTGGGTGGGCAGAGGGGCTCCAGGCTGAAGGGTCAGTATGGACCAGGGACTGAAAGAGAGCTACGGCCGACACAGGATCCCAAGAACTACATGGTAGCGTGGAATGGGGGGGTGCTCTAAGGAACATAACTGAAGAGGTAAGTGGGCCTAGATTGTACTGAAGATTTTGCGCAATATCTTAGCTTAATAGGAAGGCAGCTTCGTAAGATGAAAATGCAGCATGGTTAGATGTACATTTTAGAAAGAGCACAGTGGCGGGTCTTGCAGGATGAACTGGACGGAGGCAGGTTAAGGGACTGTGGTAGTATTTCAAGGAAGTGTGAGTCAAAATGGAAGGGATTAGAGTCTCTGGAAACACAGGAGACAGAATAGAGAAGACTGTTCCTGGAAGGGAAATGCTGAGGCCAGGAAGGTTCCTACTGTTCTGGGTGATCTTTCCTCATCCTAGAGAGAACACAGGTGGGACAGGACGGGAGGTAACTCTATCTCATCATTTACTAATCTTACTAATGCCTTGGGTTGCAAGGAACCCTAGACTAAATCTAGTTTAACCAATAAGAACATTTGTCGTCTCACCTGGGATGTCCAGCGCGAGGGGCTGCTGTCTCTTGCTCTTTTTCATTTGGGTTTGGGTGAAAGTTTACAGAGCAAGTTAATTTCCATTCAACAATTTATATACATTTTGTCTTGTGACATTGATTGCAATCCGCACAATGTAACAGCACTCATCCCCTCTCCCTCCTGGGGTCCCCAATTTCCATTCATCCTTTCCCTGCCCCTTCCAGTCTTCTGAGTTTTGCTTTTGGACAAACCATGTTTGGATCTGGTCTGATTGTTCTAAGAAGCACATTCTTCTTTCGTTCTACTGTTCAGCCTGTCTGTTGTTTGACTGAAAGGTGATCCCCTGAGGTGGGTTCAGTTTTAGGTTTGAAGTGTATTCACGAGTCACTGTCATCTCAGGGGCTCCATCAGCCTATCAGACTAGGAAATCTGGGCTTTTTAAATTTGAGTTTTGTTCCACGTTTCCTCTCACTCTGTCCAGGACCTTCTGTTGCGATCCTGATCAGAGTGGTAGATGGGCACACTCTACTTCTTCTGGGCTCAGGGTACTAAAGACGCTGGGCATAATCTAGTTCTTCTGGTCTCAGAGTAATGAATCCAAAGGACTCATTATTTCTTTGAGTCTTTGCTTTTCTGCACTCATTTTCACTCCAGAGAGACTAGTAGTTTGCATCTTAGATGGCCACTTGCTAGTTTTTAGGATCCTAGTTGCTACTCAACAAATTAGGATGTAGAACATAGGTTTTGTGGATTATGTTATGCCATTTGATCTAGATGTCTCAGAGACAATGGTGCTAAGTCCCCAACCCAGTGAATCATTCCTTCAAGGTGTTTGGTTAGGGTTAAAATTGTTTTGTACTTTTGTTCCCTATATAGCTCTACTGTTGTTATTGTTAAGTGCTGTTGAATCGGTAGCAGCTGGCGAGCTTGAACTTTTAACAGCAGTTCTAGATTTGAGAGTGTCATAGCGGCCCTGGGCCCGAGAGTGTCACTGCAGGTCTTGATCTGTCATCAAAGAAACTGAGGCCACTTGGAGAGGTGAAGCAGAGTTTCAGATTTTATTAAGCCAGCTGGCTCACAGGAGCTAATTTCTCCAGATTCTGAGCTCCAAATATAGGGCAGTGCAGCCTTATATGGCGTCAGAATCGGGGCGGGGTTAGGTTATGGACCTGTTTGAAGACAGGAGATAAACCAAAGGTTCCATTCAGTAACCTGATTAACATCCTAGTTTGTCTCCTGGGTGGAGAGGGCAGGGAGTGCTTTTACTTTTTCCTGTTTAGAACTACCAACATTTCAGGTCAAATAACTTTGCAGTCCTGCACTGCACATTCACCCACATATATGGGTATATTTGCACATCATAGAAATGTGTATGTAGAAATGTTGTTGTTAAGTGCCGTCGAGTTGGTTCCGACCCATAGTGACTCTGTATAGGGTTTTCAAGGAGCAACTGGTGAGCTTGAACCACCGACCTTGTAGTTCAAACGGCTTTGCTGTCTGGTGCATTACCCCACAGTGCCACACCAGGACTCCATATGTAGAAATAGCCTCTTTTTTTTTTTTTTTAATGCTTTATTGTGAATTATGTGATAGTTTACATGAGAGGACATCAACTTCACCTTGATCTCATCGTGTATCGTTTCCTTGCCATGGTTACAATCCCTTCATGTATCATCGATCAACCAAAGGGTATATCCCACAAGCCTGTCCCTCTTTTGTCCGCACACCACCCCTCTCTCTCTCCAGGTCCAAAGTCTCCAGCTTCTCCATCTCCCCATGTCATCATCTCTGCCTCCATCCCTGGCATCGCTGCTTCTCTGCATAGGGTTCCCTTCTCTGCTCTTCTCCTTCAATGGTCCCAGGGACCTCTGCTCCTAGACTGCAAGGTTAATCACTCCCCTTCCTTTGCCCCAAAACATCCACCTTTACATTTCCAGCCCTTACAATCAGTCCTGATAACAGTTATTTGCTGTTGTATCGCTAGGGACCTATCTGCATCTCCTTTTATCAGCCCTGACTAGGCAGAATGGATACCACTCAGTGGAGATTCCATTTTGCTCCACACCTGAATCTAGGATCCTTCTTGAAAGCTTGTAAGCCAGTCACTTCTTGTCTCTGTAGCCCCCCATTCTGGGTAGCCGATGTCCAAGTTGCTCATCCCTGTCCTCTCCGTGTGCGGTGGAGGTGGGAATGATCCTTGCTGTGAAGATTTGTTCACTCTTTTGAGCTATTGCTTCCATAGGTGTGTGTCAAGTTCATCAAATTGTGTCAGATTCTTCTTTTTTTCCCTCTTCTTTCTTCTTCTGTTTGAGCTCTGATCATCCAGCTGTTGAAGCCAGGTCAAGTGGGTATTGTATGCAAGTGTGGGCGTACTTATGCATGTGCCCTCTCTTCTTATCAGCTGGATGCTTCACTCTTCACTCTAGTCCTCTGTGGCCATGTTGCTGACTCTGGGTCCAAAAGTCCTCTGGACTTGACACACTGCTGGCCAGCCAGGTCTCCATCTGGGTTCACAGGAGTCTATTGAACATTGTAGGGCTTAGTTCGTAGCTTCATTGCTGTTTTTCCCTCACTTCCCCTTGTCAGTGATGAAGTGGTCACCAATCAGAGCATTCATTCCCATTGAGCCTTAGTCTTAGAAGGGAGTTTGCCTTGAGGGGGACCCGACCACTTGCCTTGATGTCTCCTGGACGAGCCACTTGTTTGTTCTTGTAGTAACCGGTCCATCTGCCTATAGTGTTTTGTGTTTCTCCTGTCGGTCTTCCTTTCAGGATGTACCTTCTGTTCTTCTGGCTACTCCAGGCTGGTCTGCTTGTCCTTTCAAGTGGTCCTTTCCCCTCAGAAGATTCTGGACGCTGTTCAGGATTCCATCTATGGTCTTGTGTAATGCAGGGGCTCCTCAGGAAGCCTCCTTCCCTGGGCACGTTGTATCCCCCTTTTAGGTATTCCAATCAGTTATTGGTAGAAATAGCCTCTTCCAAACCTATGTGTACATGTGGCTCTAGTCCCGTTCATGTCTCATACCTCACACCTGCTTGCTTACATATTATAGAGCAACTTGTAGATTATTGTTTGTTATTATTGTTATTGCAAAATTGTATATAGTGTTTACCTTTGTTGCCTTTAACATGTGTGAACTTTTCAGTGTTATCTTTTACTGTGGTCATATTGTGCTGACCTCCCCCTTATTGTAGATTGATTTCCCCTTCACCCAAGTTACTTGCTAGAGAATTTCGCTCCCTTCCTCTCCCATATCTGGTAACTACAGTAAGAATGCTTCTTTCTTAAATCTGTGTATTTAATATGCTCTTACAATATCTGTCCTTTTATGACTGACATATTTTACTCCGCAAAATATCCTCCAGGTTCATACTATTATGAGGTGTTTTACAGATCCATTGTTCTTCTTTAGCTCCTGGTGTGGCATTGTGGGTTAATGAGCTGGACTGCAAAATTAGTTGAACTACAAGGTCAGCATTCAAGCTCACCAGCTACTCCTCAGAAACCCTATATATAAGGTCACTATGGGTGGAAACTGACTCAATGGCACTTAGCAACAACAACAAAAACAACAATATTTCACTGGATGTGGTGCTGTGGGCTAATGTGTCAGACTGCAAAGTCATTTGAACTGCAAGGTTGATGGTTCAAGCTCTTCAGCTGCTCCTTGGAAACCCTATACAGCGTTGCTATGGGTCGGAATCGACTTGGCGGCACTTAACAGCAACAACATGGGTGGGAACCGACTCGACGGCACTTAACAACAACAATATTCCATTGGGTGGATAGACCAGAGTTTATACACTCAACTGTTAATGGGCATTTAGGGTGTTTCCATCATTTTGCTATTGTGAATCATGTTGTAATGAACATGAGTGTGCAGATATCTTATCATAACTCTTATTTCTCCAGGATCTATATCTAGTAGTGGAATTGCTGGATTATATTGTAATTCTATTCCATACCATTTCCCACAGTGGTTGTAACACTTTACAGTCCCACCAGAGGGTTCTAATCTCTCCACATCCTTGCCAGAAACTGATGTTGTTGTTTTTTTAACTTTGCTAATACAGCTGGCTATTACTGTCTACCAATTTTTCATACTGTGGTGGCTTGTGTGTTGCTATGATGCTGGGACCTAGGCCACCTGTATTTTAATACCAGCACAGTTACCCACAGTTGACAAGTTTCAGCAGAGCTTCCAGATAAAGACAGAGCAGGAAGGAGAGGCAAGGAGCTCTGGTAGCGTAGTGGTTATGAGTCAAGCTGTTAACTCAAGGTCAGTAGTTCGAAACTTCCAGCTGTTCAGTGGGAGAAAGATGAAGGTGTCTGCTCCCATAAAGATATACAGTGTCAGAAACCCTCTACAAGGTCTCTGTGAGTCAGGACCAACTCCATGGCATACCACCACCACCAGGATGGAGAGGCAGATTACTTCTGAATGGGTAGCCACTGTAAACCTTATGAATAACAGTGGAATGTTGTCAGACATAGTGCCAGAAATTGAAAACATTATGAATAGCACCAAAATATTGTAAGATAGACTGCCTGAAGATGAGCTCCTCAGGTTGAAAGGCTCTCAAAATACTACTGGGGAAGAGCAGCCTCCTGGAAGTAGAGTTGACCATGGTGATGCAAATAGAGTAAAGCTTTTGGGACCTTCATTTGCAAATGGGACACAACTAAAAATGAGGAGAAACAGCTGCAAACATTCATTAGTGGTCAGAACATGAAAGGTATGATGTATGGATCTAGGAAAACTAGTTGTCAAAAATGAAATAGAATGCATAAAGATCAATATCCTAGACATTAGTGAGCTGAAATGGACAGGTACTGGCTATTCTGAATCAATGATGTGGTTTATTATGCTGGGAAAGACAAAGTCACGAGGAATGGCATCATATTCTTCACCTAAAAGAACATTTTGAGATCTGTGTTGAAGTACAGTGTTGTTTGTGATAGGATAATATCCATACACCAACAAGGAATACCAGTCAATGCCACTTGATCCCAAAGTTGCACACCAGTCACTAAAGCCAGTGAAGATGAAATTGAAGAATGCTACCAACTTCTTCGGTCTGAAATTGATCCAACATGCAATCAAGATGTATTGATAATTACTGGTGATTGGAATGCAAAGGTTGGAACAAAGAAAAGGATCCATGGTTGAAAAATAATGGTTTTGAACATAGAAATGATGTTGGAGATCCTATGATAGAATTTTGTAAGACCAGTGACTTATTCATTGTAAATATGTTTTTTAAACAGTATAAAAGATGACCCTACACATGGACCTCACCCGATGGAATAAATAGGAATCAAATTGTGGATCCAAGCAAAATGAAGTCTTAGACAACTTCAGTCTCTTAGAGGCAGTAGTCAGGAAATCAAACAAAACAGTGCATTAGGCAAATCTGGTACGCAAGACCGTTTTAATGTGCCCAAGAGCAAAGATACCAGTTCGAGTACTAAGGTGTTCCTGACCCAAGCCATAGTCTTTTCAGTCACTTCATATGCATGTGACAATGGCCAATGAATAAAGAAGATCACAGAAGAATTGATGGATTTGAGTTATGGTGTTGGAGAAGAATATTGCTAGTACCATAGACTGCCAGAAGAACAAACACATCTATCGTGGAGTAGGTCCATCCAGAATGCTCTTCAGAAGCCAGGATGAAGAGATTTCGGACATGTTATCAGGAGGGACAAGTCCCTGGAGAAGGATATCAGGCTTGAATAAATGGAGTATAAGCATAAAAAAGGAAACTGCCATCGAGATGGATTGGCCCAGTGCCAACATCCATGGGCTGAAGTGTAACAATTGTGAGATTGGCACAGGATCGGGAAGTGTTTCATTCTGTTGTGCATAGGGTCGCTACAAGTCAGAACCTACTTCGATGGCACCTAACTGCAACAACAACAACCATTTTGTTGAGGTGAGATGATATCTCATTGTGGTCTTGATTTGTATTTCTAACATTTACTGATGAAGATCAAAGAGCACAGCCTTCGGTATGGATTACATCTCAATGTAAGGAAAACAAAAATCCTCACCACTGGACCAATAAACAACATTCTTATCAATGGAGAAAAGATTGAAGTTGTTAAGGACTTCATTCTTCTTGGATCAACTATCAACACTCACGGAAGCAGCAGTCAAGAAATCAAATGACATATTGCATTAAGCAAATCTTTTGCACAAATCTTTTTGAAGTGTTGAAGAGCTAAGATGTCAGCTTGAGGACTAAGGTATGCCTGACCCAAGCCATGGTATTTTCAGTAACCTCATATGCATGCGAAAGCTGGACAGTGAATAACGAAGACCATAAAAAAATTGATGCTTTTGAGTTATGGTGTTGGAGGAGAATATTGAAAGTGCCATGGGCTGCCAGAAGAACCAATAGATCCATTTTGGAAGAAGTGCAGTCAGAATGCTCTTTAGAGGCCAAGATGACCAAACTTCGCTTCTCATACAATGGACATATTGTCAGGAGGAAGCAGTTACTGGAGAAGGATACCATGCTTGGTAAGGTGGAGGGTCAGAGAAAAAGAGGAAGACCCCCAGAGAGATGGATTGGCCAAATGGCAGCATCAATGGACTCAAGCGTGGCAACAGTAGTGAGGTTGGCCCAGGATTGGGCAGTGTTTTCATTCTGCTGTGCATAAGGTCACTATGGGTCAGTACTGACCCAATGGCACCTAACAACAACAACAATGGGTAATAAATGTTCTATTGTGGCACTGGAGAATAAGCATGGGACTGCTAAATTCAAGGCAGGTGGTTCAAACCCACCAGTTGCTCCTCGGAAACCCTATACAGAGTTGCTATGAGTTGGAACCAACTTAAAAGGATTTGACAACAACAAAGAGTAGTAATCACGAGTGTTTCTTCATGTGTTTGTTGGCCACCTGAATGTTTTCTTCTGTAAAGTGTCTCTTTATGTCCTCTGCCCATGTTTAAACTGTATTGTTTGTGTTTTTGCTGTTAAGGTATTGAAGTTTTTTATAAATTTTATACATTTATCTCTTGTCAGATATGTCAGAAAAAATATCTCTACACCCCCCCTCCCCCCCGCCCCCAGCTTCTCTTTTTGCTCTTTTGGTGAGGTCTTCTGATGCACATGAGTGTTTACTATTTAGGTGATCTTGGTCATCTAGTTTATCCTCAGTTGGTTTTCCCCTTTTGGTTATGTTTGATAGCCTATTTATGCTATCAATTAGGGTCCTTAGCTTTGCTCTTACTTTTTCTTAAATGATTTTTATAGTTTTAGATTTTACATTTAGCTCTTTGATCCTTCTTTAATTTTTGTATATGGATCCTGTTTTATTTTTCTTCAAATGGATATCCAGCTTTTGCCAGCACTATTTGTTAAAGACACTGTCTCGTCCTCATTTAATGGATTTTAGCTCTTGACCACAGATCAGTTGTGCACAGGGGATGGATTTACTTCTGGGTTCTCAATTCTGTTCCATGGGTCTGTGTGTCTATCATTGCTTCAGTGCCAGGATGTGGTCACAGTTGATTACTGCGACTGTATAGTAGGTTTTGAGATTAGGAAATGTGAGGTCTCCTACTTTTTTGTTCTTTAGTACTGCTGTGCTTATTATCCAGGGTCTCTTTCCTTTCCATTTCCGGTTGGTGATTAGTTTTTCCATCCCTTTATAGGATGTTGATGGAATCTGTGTCAGGTTTGCTTTGTATAGCTATAGATTGCTTTGGGTGATATTGGCATTTTCACAGTGTTGAGTCTTCCTATCCATGAGCGTGGTGTATTTTTCCATATATGGAGGTCTCTCCTGGTTTCTTGAAGTGGTGTCTTGTAGTTTTCTTTGTATAAGTCTTTTTTGAATCCTTGGTTAAATAAGCTGCTTAATAAAACAGTTTATTTCTAAGTACTTCTCCTTTCTAGATGTGATTGTAAATGGTATTGTTTTCCTGACTTCTGTTTCAGCGTTATCTTTGTTGTTGTTGTTGTTGTTATTGTTATGTGCCGTGGAGTCGGTTCCGACTCATAGTGACCCTGTACAGGGTTTCTGAGGCTGTAAATCTTTACAGGAGCAGAAAGCCTCATCTTTC
>NW_006408523.1:13383582-13407094 GCF_000296735.1 Chrysochloris asiatica | reverse complement strand
TGGTTATGTGCCGTGGAGTCGGAACTGACTCACAGTGACCCTGTACAGGGTTTCTGAGGCTGTAAATCTTTACAGGAGCAGAAAGCCTCATCTTTCTCCTGCGGAACAGCTGGTAGTTTCGAACTGCTGATCTTGCGGTTCATAGCCCAATTTGTAACCACTATGCTACCAGAGCTGCTTAGTTAGTGTAGAGGAATTGGACAAATTCTTTATGTTGATCCTTCTATTAGTTCTAGTATTTCCTTGTTGACTCTCTGAGATTTTCTCTGGAATTTTCTGTGTTTAGGATCATAGCATTTGCAAATAAGGACAGTTTTGCTTCTTCCTTGCCAATTTGTATGCCTTTAATTTCCCTTTCTTGCCTTATTTTTCTGACCAAGCTTCCCAATGCAATAGTGAATAGGCGTGGCGATAAAAAAGGGCATCCTTGCCTGGTTTCCATCCACAAGGGGAATGTTTTCAATCTCTTTTCATTGAGAATACTGTTGGCCATTGGTTTTATGTTGTTCTTGCTCTATTTAAGTGCTATCAAGTCGATTCTGACCTATAGCAACCTTCTATAGGGTTTATGAGGAGAGACTGGTGAGATTGAAATGATGACCTTGCAGTTCAAACCGACTTTGCAGTCCAGCACCAGTGCCCTTTATTATGTTGAGGAATTTTTCTTCTGTTCCTATTGTGCTGATAGCTTTTATCCAGAATGGTTTTTGTATTTTATCAAATGCCTTTTTTGCTTCAGATTCTGATCACATCAAAAATTTGTTCCTGTTGATGGGGCCTCACATAATTCTTAGGTTTTCTTCATTCTTTTTCCCTGAGTATGCCTCTTTTTTTGTGTGTAAGTTTTTGTGAATTGAGTTATAGATTACATGGGAGAACATTGGTTTTACACTCATCATTTCATTGCAACAATTACAGCTTCCTCTGTGCATCATCATTCAACAGTATTTGGTATGTGCTTCTATTCCCTCTTGAGTTTTTTTTTGATGGTGGTGGGGGGAGGTATGTACACAAAAACACTGAGGAATGTAAACAACCAAAGGGCACATTTAAACAACCAAAGGACACATTTAAACAACCAAAGGTCACATTCTGCAAGCCTGCCTCCTGGCTGCCAGCACTCAATCTTTTTCTTCCATGAGTCCAGAGTCCTCAGCAGCCCTCAATTTCCCCATGCCCTGAGTATTCCTCTTGCAGGTCGATATTAAGGGGTTTATATTATATTTCAATTGTTCTGTCATCCATTGATTTAATTCTTCTCTTTTGTCCTTCCAGTGTATTATCTAGTTCTGAAATTTTAGTGTTAATCGTGTATTTCTAGTTGTTGTTTTCGTATAGCTTCTAATGATCTCTTTTATCTTGTATTGTTTTCCTGAATTATTCTAAAGTTTTGTCTGTTTCCCTTCATTTTGTGCGTGCTTTCCCTTGGTCTCTCACAGGACCCTATATGTTTTTTTAATTGTCAGGTAGTTTCATGGCCTGTTTTTCCTCAGGGAAGTTTCCTGGCTCTTTATTTTGGTTACTTGCTTGAACCGTCTTGTCCTGTTTCTTTGTGTGATTTGGAATTGTGTGTTGTCTCCACGGCATTGTAATGTATGGTTGACTCTTTGTTGATAATATCTTGGCTTGTTTCACTCTGATATTTTGTTCTGTTTTGTTGTGACATATCTGGGTAGGTGTTGGGGTTGTACTACTCTCATCAGTAGTGAAGGGCTCAGCACCTTTTGGGGTGGGTGGGGTAGCTGGTGGGAGTGTCGGCATGTCCCTCTCATGTTCTTAACAACTTGTATCTCCACTATCACCATCTGTTTGCTGGTCATTTAGAACAGCTGAGGGTAGGCTAGGCAGGTGGTGGCTGCTATCTGTCATATGTAGGAGTAGATGTTGACACCCGCCCAGTGGGTAGGGGGGCAGAGAACAGGTGTGATGGGTATGTCTAGCTAGCGGAGGTATGGTTGCTGGATGGGACTACAGCAGAACTGAAAAAAGGGAGAGAAAAAGTAAAAAGGAAAAATATTTTTAAAATGGCTTGGAAGTGGGTGTGAGCTTGTACCTCTCTCTGCAGACTGCTGGGGAGTGTAGTGATAGGAGGACTTCCCACAATGGTGTATGTGGGACGGTGGGGGGAGGCACACCACTGCTCACCCAGGAGGGTGTTAAGGGGAGGGGAAATGCACTTTTCTGGTTGCTAGTCATTGAATTGGGTACTGATGAACTCCTTGTTGAGTGTAGCTGGTTATCTAGAGTCAGTCCAGTGCCTCTAACCGACACCCCACCGACTTTACCCTAATCCATGGGTCTCTAACCCAAATGACCAGGGACCTCTATTTGTAATTCTCTGTTTGCCTGGTTTCCTCCATACTCCCTGAGTTTCTGGGGTTCCTGTCCACTTTCCTTCCTTAGAATTAGCTTGTGTTCTGCTTACCTTTCTTCACTCCCTACTTGTCTACACTGTGTCTCTGTCTTATTGGAGTTGCCTTAGGTGCTCCGCACCCAGGAATGCTGCCTTCAATGTGCTAAGTTGGCTGTGCTGTGCCAAACTGACTGGCAGAGCATCTTTGTACTGTATGTCTCTTCATTCACTGCTATTGTTCTGTTCCTTCTTCCAGTGGATGTTTGATCTAATTCTTTATCTTTTCATTTGATGCTCAGGGTTCCAGGATTATCATCTGTAGCTGTTTCACTTGGTTCCTTGGGTCTTTGTAGAGGGACAGTGTGGAACATTGTTGTCGACATTGTGCTTATGTTAGTTCAGTCTTGTACTGAAATTATGACACCAACTTCAGGTATGGTATCCAGAAAATGAAGAGGAATCTTTTCTCAAAGTCCCCACAAGTGTTATTGGCCAGAATTGGGTCTCATATCCATTCTCAAAGTCCTCACTGGCTAGAGGCATGGGGTGAGTATGATCAGCTTAGACTAGTCATTATCTTCCACCCCACTAGTAGCAAAACTTTGGGGTCACCTTCCCCAATTCATGAAGGGAGGAGAAGCTACTTAAACAAAACCAGGGTTCTCTTGGCAGGGAAGAAGATGAGGGAATGGGTGCTGGGAAGCTCCTAGCTGTGTTTCTCTGGCCTCATCATGCCTCTTTGCCATCACAGGATTTCCCTAAGCCACAGGGGGCTCCCTCCCATGTTCTTAACAACTTGTATCTCCACTGTCACCATCAGTTTATCGTTTGCTTATATGAAGCCATTTGTATGCTATTTTCGTTTTTCTTATATTTTCTCTCCTCATCAGAATTATACATTTTTTGAGGGCATTAGCCACAGCTTAACCATCTCTCCCTTTCAACACCCATAGGAATCTAACACCATTGGGATAGCCTACAGTCCTCATGAGGTACTTAACTGATTGAAATAAGGATGCTTCATGTTATTACAATGGATTCCTTCTTAGAAGCATTGTCATAGGTAACATTTAGCAACTAAACACAGGAATGGAAGCACCACAGGGCAAAGGGTCTGATGTATTCCAGGGACTTCGGACAGGACCTCACACATAAAAAGTAAGATTCAAAAATATTTTCCAGTGTCTCTATCATCATCTTTACTCTTCACAGGAACCCTAGGAGGTTGTTGTTGTTGTTAAGTGCTATCGAGTCAGTACCGATTCATAGCAACCCTGTGTACAACAGAACAAAACACTGGGCCAACCTCAAAATTGTTGCCACTCTTGAGCCCATCAATGCTGCCACTTGGCCAATCCATCTCGCTGGGGGTCTTCCTCTTTTTCTCTGACCCTCCACCTTACCAAACATGATATCTTTCTCCAGTGACTGGTCCCTCCTGACAATATGTGTACTGTATGAGAGATGAAGTTGGGCCATTAATATCCTTTGCTTAAGTTTCGTCAATGGCTTTGAGTCATGCTCTCAGTAAGTGGCCGAGCCAAACTTTGAGCCCAGGGTGCTTGACTTCAGAACCCAGAGAATTACTACTGCCCTCTACAGCCTTTTGTGTCTAGTGGTGCTGGGATGGGGTGGGCCAGAGACATGCTGGAGCTCTTAGGAAGATTCAAGGAAGAACGGTTTGGGTTAGGTGGTTCAGAGACTTGTGTAGCAAGCTTGAGAATAGGGTCCTAGGAGGTGGGTGGTGGTTGTGTTCAGCAGCATCAATGGGCTCAAGTGTGGCAACAATTGTGAGGTTGTGCCAGGAGCAGACAGTGTTTCGTACTGTTGTGCAAAGGGTTGTGATGAGTTGGTACCGACTCGATGACACCTAACAACAACAACAACCTTGTATTTTATGTTCATCTTACTCTAGGTAATCTGTGATCTGCCTGAAATTATGGGACAGTGTGGAAAATGTATGAAACTATTACTAAAGTCTTAAGATTAATAAGGAAATGCCTGTGTTTTCATGCCTTGCCATCTCTTGAGTGTCTCCATAGAGCTGCTGGCATTTGTATTGGCTCTGGGAACACTGGCACAAAGGACTTGGAGTTTGGGTCCTGACTCTGCCTGTAATTCCCTTTATCATTTGAGCCTCCTTTTCCTGTAACGTAGCTCTTCTGCAAGTGGTAAGGAATAATGAGATAAGCACAAAACACTGGGATGAGGTGCTTTATCAGCACAGTGTTGCAACAGCTCTCTTCCTGAAATGGAACGTCAGCCCTTGGCTTTCTGCTAACACATGTTCCAGCAAAGGCAAGCAAGCTCCGAGTAGTAGACTTGAATGCTTGTTTAGTTATGGAGGTTGTCATTCCAGATGCCACTGTGAGCCATAGGCGAAAGTAAAGACCAAGCTGATGACTTCAGATAGGAGACCATTCTAAGGCTTCAGAGGAGATTGACCAGCTCTACTGTCTCTCTGTTCTCTCCAGCATGGTGGGGCCTGTTCTTTGGGAAGCATCAAAGACTTCAAAGTCTGTGTCCTGAGTGTCTTTGCAATGGGGTGGTGATGGGGTTGGGCTTTCCTTAAGGAGACCTGGTGGCACAGTGCTTAAGCAGTCTGCTGACTGAAAGGTTGATAGTTTATACCTACCAGCCACTCTTGGGGAGAAAGTTGTAGCTGTTGGAAACCCTATGGGCCAGTTTGATTCTGTCCTAGAACGTCACCGTGAGTCCGAATGGACTCGACAACAGCTGGTTGGGCTTCTCTTCTTTTCTTCCTTGCTTTCTGCTCTTGTTCTCTTCCATTCCTCATTCCTGACATATGCCAACACTTTCTAGCTGCTGGGCACTGAGAGAAATTGGAAAGTTCCTTTTCTAGTCAGGTTATTCAGACACTAAGAAATACATAGAGATCAAATGTGTTGCCATAGAGCCTTAGGAATGTGCTACTGAAAGGCTTATAGAGGCTTCTTGAGACACAAATTTAAAATGATCGTAGTCCCTGTGTCTACACGTGATCTGTTGTGTCTAGAGAATTCCATGAAGCCAGTCCTTAAAATCAATGTCTTCCAGATACCAAAGGAGATGGTGATTTAGGCAGATGCTGTTGGACACTGTGCCTGTGTAGTTATTTGGCTTCGATGCCATGTGTGATACTGACATAGGTGGAAGATTGTCAATTCTTAGAGCAGTGTTTCTCCAAACTTACGTTGTACATGGGTCTCCTGGAGATCTTGAAGGTTCTGATTCTGCAGAGTGAAGGTCAGGAGCCTTTATTTCTAACATGTTCCCATGGGCTTGTCTGCTTGGTTATAGTAGTCTGAAGACCACACTCTGACCAGCAAAGGATTGGGTCAGGGGTTCTCACTCTTGGCACTCTTGGCATTTTGGGCTCAATCATTCTTTTTTGTGGGTGCTGTCCTGTGCAGTATAAGATGCTTAGCAGTATCCCTGACTTCTTCCCACTAGATGTCAGTAGAAATTACCCCCACCCTAACGCCTATGTTGTGAGAACCAAAAATGTCTCCAGACCTTGCCAAGTGTCCCAGAGGCAGGGTGGGGCCCTAGTCCGCTCTGTTGAGAATCACTGTCACAGATGGCTTGTAAAGCCCCTCTCCAATCTTATCATCCAGAGCCCATGCCCAGCCCTCTTAGTGGAAACCAACACACCGCAGTCTGAACGGGCAGACAATTACTCTGGAGGGGATCTCTAAATGTCTTTTTGAAAACATAGAAGGCCCAGATGTATCGTGTCTGCAGCAGCTGGCACAGTGGCATGGGCACCCTTGGAGGTGCTCTGCATGTGGCCTGGCCCAGGGGATGGGGTGGTGACAGAAGAGGAGACACCATTTCCCTGCACTGGTAGGTGCTTCATGATGGGGACAGTATGAGCTGAAGGGAGGGACATGCGGTTACCCTCACTCAGCAATTCACCTTCCAAATCAGCAAAACCCCTTCCTTTTCTTTTACAACGGGACTTTACTCTCATGACTGAGAGAATTGGGAGGTGTGGCAGCGTTTGAAGCCGGGTTGGACAAGCATCCGATGACTCAGCACATCCGCACGTGCAAGGACAGGCCTGGTGGCAGAGGTCCAGACACGATGGGGGAATACCTGTGAGGTTTAGAGACACAGACAGCTCGCAGGGGGACATCTGAGAAAGGCTTCTACATACAATGATGCCCACTTATCTGAAAAGGAGCTATTTGTATGGCTTTAAAGGAAAAATGACACCTTGGTTCAACAGTTTATCAACTGTTGTTGTTGTTGTTAAGTGCTACGAGTCGGTTCCAACCCATAGCAACCCTGAACAGGGTTTCTGAGGCTGTAAATCTTTATGGGAGCAGAAAGCCTCATCTTTCTCCTGCGGAGCAGCTGGTAGTTTCAAACTGCTGACCTTGTGGTTCGGAACCGATTTGTAATCACTAAGCTACCAGAGCTCCTTTCAACTGTTGTTGTTGTTATGTGCCATGGAGTTGATTCCGACTCATAGCGACCCTGAACAGGGTTTCTGAGGCTGTAAATCTTTACAGGAGCAGAAAGCCTCATCTTTCTCCTGCGGAGCAGCTAGTAGTTTCAAACTGCTGACCTTGAGGTTCGGAGCCGATTCGTAACCACTATGCTACTAGAGCTCCTTTTAACTGTAGTGTTTTACAAATACCAGGGACTCTTGGAGGGGAAAGTTACATGCATGACTTGTTATGTGTTGGCATCGAGTCAATTTGACTCACGGTAACCCCATGTTTCTCTAGGGTTTTCAAGGCTATGACCTTTTTGGAAGCAGATCACGAGCTCTTGTCTTCTGAGGTGACTCTGGGTAGGTTTGAACCACCAACCTTTTGATTAGTAGTCGAGAGCTTAACTGTTTGCATCACTGAGGGGCTACCTTTCATATATATGGTTGGTTGGTTTGTGCTGTGGACTCGGTTCCAATTCATAGTGACCCTGTACAGGGTTTCCAAGGCTGTAAATCTTTATGGGAGCAGAAAGTCTCTTCTTTCTCCTTCAGAACAGCTGGTACTTTTGAACTGCTGACCCTGAGATTAGCAGCCCGACTCATAACCACTACGCTGCCAGAGCTCCTTTTAATATATACGAGGGGGCTTCACAACATTAGAGGACACACAGAATGATAAGATACTGGACTTTTTCCAACATTTTTTGAAGCCTCCTTGTATAATTACTGTAATCTCCAGATATAACCCTAAGAGTAAATTGGGAAAAGAAGTATACTACCATTTAGCTAAGAAGTCCTGGCGTGACACTGTGGAATAAGCACTGGACTGCAAGGGTGGTTTGAACCACAAGGTTGGCAGTTCAAATTCACTAGCTGATCCTTGGAAACCCTATAGAGGGTTACTATGAGTCTGAACTAAATTGATGGCACTTTACAACACATTTATCTAAGGAAGTGGAGGAGTGAGCACGTGTGTGTGTGGTGTGTGATATTTAATAAAAATTAAAGAATAAAATTTTCAGATATTATCTGTAAGGAACAGGACAGAATAGTTGGACAGGATACACACCGATGTTCGACTTCTTTGCATAGACTTTTTATATTATACAAGGGACTTCGAAAAGTTCATGGAAAAATTCCATCATCTTTTCATTCCATTTTACCACGAACTTTTTGAAGCCGCCCTCATAAAATAACACTTGCCAAAGCCAGAACCTGCCTCAGGTGAACATCTGTCAGAGAAGGAAAGATTTTCCACTAGAACTCGGGGCTCCAGAGCAGCCAGGCCCTCCCTATGAGTTCTGGTTCTCACAGTCTTTACTGTTTATTTAACGTTGGAACCATGGAACTATTTAATCAACTTATAAACAAGGTAACAGTTGAACAAGTCAGTTCTTTTCAGTTAGCAGCTGTTGTGCAAATGAACTTAACTGTTCCAAGTGATGGTACTGCATAGTGATTTGACTGGATATCCCTCATAGGACATACCCTAAGGACAACAATGACCATTCTTTAGTTATGTAGTGTTGAATTGTTAGGTAGGTAATGGTGGGATATAGCAAATACCTAACTGATGTTGTTGTTAGGTGTCATTGAGCCCATTTTTGATGTAGAGCTACTACCCCATCTGACAGAGTGGAGAGGCGCCAGAGGGTTTTTTAGGCTATGAGTTTTATGGGAGCAGGTGCCTAGGTCTTCATCCCGCAGAGCCACTAGGTGGGTTTGAACCACCAACCTTCTCGGTTGAGCGCTTAACTGTTCCACCACTAGGACTCCTTAATGTGACTCTCATTCTATCGTCTCTGACATCCAGAAAGCCAGTGTTGTCAGTATGGAAGAAAGAGCAATTTTCTACATAATAAAATGAAAGTGCATCCGGGTTACAGGGGTGGACGCTGAAGTCACACACACTGCTTCCTAAGCCAGCTCAGTCTTACCCAGTTTCTTTGCTGTGTCCCTTTTTGTCTAATGCTAGTACCCACTTTAGAGTTAGTTGGAATGATGAAGTCAGTTCACATTTGTAAAGCAGTTAAGAGTGGTGCTTGATTCATAATCAGTGCTAACTAAATGCTAGCTATTGCCCCTTTCATTCCTTCCAACATTTCTTCAGCTCCACCTCTGTGCTAGGCAAGTTGAATGCATTAGTGCCCAAGAAGAAGAAGAAAACGAAGAAGATTGCGCAAGGCAGTAGGTGTGCACCGACTCTGGGTGGGTGAGTGTGGGCTGTGTCCCACCAGCGTACACATTCTGGAAGCTGGCTGGCACACCAGTCTAAGTGGAGTCAGGGCATGGCAAGTCAATGCTACGTCATGAATGTTCAGAGTGGGTGGAAGCAACCATGAAGAGTCCATTGGGCTACAGTCCATATGGGATCAAGAGCGATTCCACAGGTTCCACAGACTTCTGAAACTCACCGTTGGCGCCATTCAGGGGCAGACAGGGACGTTACCTTTCCAAAGGGCCTAATCTGTGTCAGGCCCTACATGTATGTTGCTGGATCCCTGCAGCTCCCTCTGGAGGTTGGCAGTGTTAGGGTGTTTGAATCACCTGCCCCATGTCTCATGGCTAGTAAGTGCCACAGCTGGTATTTGAATGCACAGGTGTGTCTGATTCCAAAGGCTTATGGAAAGCTGATTAGCAATTTCCCAGATACTGTGCATTAGGCGTTGGACAGCTAACTGTGGGAGAAAGATGAGGTTCTCTGCTCCCCTGAAGTTTGAGTCTCGCAAGTCCGAAGGAGAAGTTCTGCTCTGTTCTCTAGGTCCGTTCTGAGCCAGAATCAACCCTATGGCAGTGGGTACCTGACCTTGGTGCAAAAGTTAAATATTTGGCTGCTAACGGAAAGGTTGATGGTTCAAACCTGCCCATGGGTCTGTGGGAGAAAGATCTGACAATCTTGTCCCATAAAGATTACATCCTGGGGCAGAACATATCACCACCACCTTAGCCCTGTTCTTGTTAGGTGTCATTGAGTCAGTTCTGACCCATAGAGACCTTCTGCAATGAAATACTCTACCAATGGGAGCTCTAGCTGCCCACTTTTTAGTCTAAAGAAAAGCAACCCTCAGATGGATTGAGGGACTTCAGGGCTCTGTGAATGTGTGTGTGTGTGTGTGTGTGTGTGTGTGTGCGCGCGCGCGTGCGTGCACGCACTGTGTTGGCAACATGATGAAACAAGCAGGACTTTTGGCACCTCCCACCTCATCCATCTTCAAGGGACGGAGTAACCTTTGGGGGTTACCCATACTCCCCCTGCAGAGCCTCACCGAGGAGTTCTTTCTTCTGCCCACTTCTGAAAGGACTTTTCTTACTCCTTGCTCCCTCAGTAAGTCTCCCTTTCCCATTGGTGCAGGTCAAGTCGTGGGTAAGTAGGAAAACAACACATTGACACAGTTCACACAGAGATGGATCCTATTTATCTTGCTGTTGTTGTTGTTGTTAGGTGTCATCAACTCACAGCAACTGTCTCTACAACAGAATGAAACACTGCTTGGTCCTGAGCCATCCTCACAGTCATTGTTATGTTTGAGTCCATTGTGGCTGCTCATTGGGGGGGTCTTCCTTTTTTTGCTGACCCTCCACTTTACTAACCATGATAAAGTCTTTCTCCAGGGACTGGTCCCTCCTAATAACAAGTCCAAAGTCTCACCATGTTGGCTTCTACAGAGCTTTTGGTTTGTTCTTTTGGCTGTCCATGGTACATTCAGTGTCCTTCTGCAGTCTTCTCCAACACCATACCTCAAATCATCAATTCTTCTGCGGTCTCCCTTCCATATACATTTATATGCATATAAGGGTACTGCTAAGGAGCTCTGGTAGCATAGTGGTTACGAATTGGGCTGCAAACCGCAAGGTCAGCAGTTCAAAACTACCAGCTGTTCCGTGGGAGAAAGATGAAGGTTTCTGCTCCCGTAAAGATTTACAGCCTCGGAGACCCTGTACTGGGTCGCTGTGACTTGGAACCGACTCCACGGCACATAACAATAGCAACAACAAGGGTACAGCTGCACAGGAACTTTTTAAAGTGTTGAAGAGCAAAGATGTCAGCTTGAGGACTAAGGTGCGCCTGACCCAAGCCATGGTATTTTCAATAACCTCATATGCATGTGAAAGCTGGACCGTGAATAAGGAAGACTGTAGAAGAATTGATGCTTTTGAGTTATGGTGTTGGAGGAGAATATTGAAAGTACCAGGGCCTGCCAAAAGAACCAATAAATCTGTTTTGGAAGAAGTACAGCCAGAGTGTTCCTTGGAGGCCAGGATGACCAAACTTCGTCTCTCATACTTTGGACATATTGTCAGGAGGGATTAGTCGCTGGAGAAGGATATCATGTTTGGTAAGGTGGAGGGTCAGAGAAAAAGACCCCAGTGAGATGGATTGGCCAAGTGGCAGCATCGATGGATTCAAGTGTGGCAACAGTAGTGAGGTTGGCCCAGGATCGGGCAGTGTTTCGTTCTGCTGTGCATAAGGTCACTATGAGTCGGTACCGACTCGATGGCACCTAACAACAACAACAAGGGTACTGAAAATGCCATGGCTTGCTTGGATCAGGCACACCTTAATCCTCAAACTGACATCTTTACTCCTGAATACTTTAAAGAGGTCTTATGTAGTAGGATTGTAAATTGACGTTTGTGTGAATCCCTCTTTGGGAAAATTTAAAACAGGGACATGTAAATAGGTGCAATAGAATTGCTCTTTTTTTTTTTTAAGAGCAGAACAGAGTTGAGGAGTCCTTTCTCAAAGCCTATTCTGACTTCAGGTAAACATCCACAGAGGAAAATGGAATGTTGAGTGAAGAAAGAAGTTGCAGTGTCTAGAAGGTCTCCTTCTAGACCAGAGTCTCTTAAAATTTGCAAAACAAAACCAATTTTGGACCAAGAACTGGTTGACTTGATGCCCATGGACAAGATATGCATTTGAGTCATCTCCATGGAATGACATCCCCACTTGGGCAGGCTGAGGTGAGGACGGCATCAGAGACAGGTTGCTCAATATGTATTTGAAAGAAAATGACTTCTAAATCCAAGGGAGGTTGAAGAGCTGGTCGTTCTTGATGCTCCTACACTGTGTTTACCTGGACAAAAACTTGCAAAGTTGATGCAAGCAAATATATGTGGGTCAGGAAGCACTGGGTAATCAGAGGCATAGAAAAAAGACTGGAAGGAAGCCCATCGAAATGTCAGTGGCAGTTCTTGTGGAGGAGTGGTGGCAGGGAGGATTATGGGTATTTTAATTCTCTTATTTAAATCTTATTGTATTTTACATATTTGCTGCCAGGAGCAAGTATTGATTTATTGATTTTTCTTGTTTTAATCAAGAAAACCTTTTTCTTTCTTTTTTTTTTTTAACTTTATACAACGCTGGTCTCATACAGTAGTTTTCCTTTTGTGATTGACTAATTTCACTCAGTGTAATGTCCTCCAGGTTTAACCATGTTCTGAGGTGTTTCACAGATTCACCAGGATTCTTCAGCGTTTTATAGTATTCCACAAAGTTGGTTTAACCATTCTTCTGTTGATGGGCATTTTGGCTGTCTCTGTCTTTTTTATATGGCTCTTTTAGACCTCTCATATTGAAGGGTCTTGTTTTCTTATCCATTTGTTGTCTACGTTTCTCTCTTGCAAGTATTGAATTTGCAACAAGAAAAAGAGAATAAAAGCTCTCTTTAGATAAGAGATAAGAGTAAAACAAAGCTTATTGGACTTGGCCTAGAACGTGAGATTTTGATTGGAGAGAAGGCATTACGATGATGAGCTTCATCCTCCAAGCTCAACAGATCACATGTCTAGGAATTTAGGAAATGAATGCAAAAGCTGAGTGTATTTTCTTTTTCAAATATATACATTGAAACAAAATTGCTATTTCAAACATTGTATGTTGTTGTTGTTAAGTGCCATCAAGTTGGTTCCAACCCTGTATAGGGTTTCCAAGAAGCAGCTGGTGAGCTCGAACCGCCGACCTTGTGGTTCAAACTGACATTGCAGTCCAGCACATTAGTCAACAGTGCCACACCAGGACTCCAAATATAATATTTTATTTTTAAAGTACAAGAAGTAAAATAGTATTGCCTTGGTTTTATAGTTTTCCCCCCACTACTTTTGAACGTGTTCTACTTTCTCTCTTGGCCACCAGGATACACAGAGACAATTTGTCCATGTTGGTTAGTATAATATACAGTTGTCTTGCTCCATTCCTTAACTGCCATTCTTTTATACTTGCTTATTGTTTTTGTAGTTGTTACTATGTGTTGTTGAGTCAGTTCTGACTCAAAGCAACCCTGTATAGGTTTTCAGGAAGCTCAGGTGGGTTTGAACAACCACCTTGTGGTTAGTCTAGTGCTTATCCTAACGCACCACCAGGTCTCCTTATACTTGCTTAGATGGTTCTATTTAACCTGGCTTTATTGCACACCCTGTACAATCCTTTGAGGCGTTGTTGTTAAGTATCTGTGAGTTGGTTCCAACTCATAGCGATTCTGTATAGGATTTCTAAGACTTTTACAATCTTATCAGGAACAGAAAGCCTCATCTTTCTCCCATGAAGCGGCTGGCAGGCTCAAACCCCATAACTTGTGGTTCACACTCAAGTGCTTATACCATGGAGCCACCACCCTCCCATTTGGGGAGTAAATGGAGGCATAATAATAGCAAACAGTCTTATTTTGGAAACCAATTCTGGAAAGTCAAGAGAAACATGGGTCTTTTTTCTCACTTGTGGATGATGAAGCTGGTGGTCAGAGATGGTGATTCTGTGACCCTACACGTGGTCCATTGGAGCTAGAATCCAACTTTTCAGTCTCCAAATCCCTGCTGATGTTACTATGCCAAGTGAGCCACAGGGCGTTAGGATGGCTTTCTGTGACCAGCCTGTGGGAATCGGGACAGGAAAGGCCGTATTATCTTCCACTCCTGAAGACACCTCCCTCTGGAAAGGTGGAAAGTAGATTAGCAGCCATGTGGCCCACATCGAGTTCCTCCACACCTAGGAAGCAGGCTTTAAAGAACTGGTCAAACCAGACTTTCAGAGTCAATGGGGACATTGGTATTTTCCAGTCTTGGTTTCAGAGGATGGGCGAGTTCCTCCAATGACTTGCTGTCCTCCATTGTGTCTTGATTTGGTGACGTTTTTTGTTCAAACTGCTATCCTCCTGAGATTCCTGGGTATTTGACACATCAGTGTGGAAGTCTTTGCTCCCTCCCCTCATAGCTGGGAGTCATATTCTCTATTTTCTTTATGTGGGTAGTAGTCTGTGCGGAGGCCTATGTTGCTCGGTGGCCCCCAGCATCCAGGCTGGCCAGGAATAGTCCTCTTGAGCCAGGGTCAGACAGACCTCAGTTACAATCCCAGTGCCATCAGGTGCAGAGTGACCTTTGCCAATTTCCTTCAGGCTGCCTCTGAGATTTAGTGTCTTCATATGAAAACCACCTCCTCCTACCTAGTTAGGTTGGTATGAGGATTAAAAGCAATTATGTCTGTAAAATGCTGTACTTGGAGGTAAATAAGGAGAAGGTACGGCTGAGACCTAAGCCAGTTTACTAGCTGTTGTAAGGAAGACGTCATTAGCCTGTTAAGCATCTGAGCTGAGGGGTGAGAACAAGGTTTGTCCAGGACAGAGTCTTTGGACTGCCTCTTGAGTGATACACCTTCATCCATTGAGCAGTTAGTTGTCTAAGCTCAGCAAAGTCTCTTAAGTCCAAGGAAGCTAATGATGGTTTCCTTCTGAACTTCTGTCAAGAAGTTGGGGTGGCTTGGGCTTTGACAGTAGTGAAGATGGTGCCCCAATATTAATGTCTGGCAATTCAGCCTCTTTTCTTCCTTTTTTTCACTGGCTCCTTTTGCAAAGTGCAGAAAGCTCCCAGTGAACTCCAGATGCCACCACCTTCATCTCAACCTGTGGGACCACATTCCAGACCAATTCTAACTGAAGGAACCATTCAAGGAACTAATATTATCACTTTTTATAAGCAAGAGGAGATCATCTCTTCAGGTGATCCCATTGCATGGAGTTGATGGGATCCCATCAACCTGTCTCTTGTGCATATCCCTCCACACCCACCCTGTAAAAGAGAAGATGATGTGGATGTCGTCAGTGGAGATAGTGAGAGTCATAAAAAGTGAAATTGCTCAAGTCATGTGTGAGACAGGGAAGGAGCGAGCTCAAGATTTTTATGTCCGAGTTCCTTGTCCAATGTTCATCTAGCTGACAAGTCCCAGTCCCTTGATGGACATTGAACTGCTCTGTGATGTATCATCTCATACATCAAGAGCATAGGCTCAACATACCCAGTATTGTAGGTGAAGAGCCTTCTTAACGTGTTAGACCATTACACTATTCCCCACTCATCTTTTTAGTTCTCTACCCGCTAATATTCACTGATAGGCTACATCCTTTGGAATTGATATTGTTCATAGAACATGTGTACGAAAACCTTGATCCAAGAAGATGATTGACCAAGAATTGATATGGAATGCTCTTCTCTTTCCTAATTTGGGCTGAGTCTTGATGTAAAAGAAACATTTACTTGAGGCTTGTTATTGTCAGGTGCAGCCGAGTCAGAGTTCTGACTCACAGTGACTCCATGGGACAGAATAGATCTGTCCCATAGGGCTTTCTTTGTTGTAAGTTTAATAGAAGGAGATAATCAGATCTTTCTCCCATAGAGCCACTATGTGGGTTTGAACAGGCAACCTTTAGATTAGCAGTCCAGCATATAGTCATTTGTGCCATGCAGGACTTCCTATGAGCCAATCACAGCACTGCATAAGTGCTTAACTCAGATAATCTTCAAAATCACCCTAGGTAATGGGAACTATTATTACCCCCGCTATACAGGTGAGGAGACCGAGGCAAAGGACACTTGAGTAACTTGCACAAGGTCAAACAGCTAGTAAGTTTGCTCAAGTCCAACTAATACCATCAAATTGATTCAGTTTTCAGGCAGACTCAATAGACTGTATGTCTAAAATGAATTGTAATTAGAGCATTTGTCTGGAAACTTTCAACTACTACTATGAAACCAGAGAAGATGTATCCTTAGACTTTGCCCTGACCCTCATATTATTCTTTGGAGAGCAATTTGACGCCAGTTAAATTAGAAATGTGTGTTTCCTTTGACTCAGAAACTTCATTCCTGAGAAATGATCCTTCAGAGAGAAAGCAACATTTGTGAAAACTCCAAGACATCACAGGATGCATGTCTCTTCTCTAAGCCTTACTACCTATCCCTTCTTTCTTAGTTGAAACTCCCATTTCTTATTTTTCTGAGAACATAGAAGCAACCACCAAAAAATGAAAACACGTTCGTGCTCCACCTCTACCAAATCTCCTATTCTCACTCTGATCTCGAATTTCTCTTCTCAATTCTTGCACTGGTTGAGACCAAAAGTTGTTTTGGGTGACAGTTTACACAGAAGTTTAGGCTTCCATTCAACAATGTCTACTCAAGTTGTCCCGAGACACTGGTTAAGTTTTCACAATGTGTGAACATTCTCATTATTTCCTTTCTGGTTGTTTTGTTCGCATTAATCTAGTTTCCCTGCCCCCTTGCAGTCTCATCTTTTTTTTTTTAAAGTAATTGCTGATCTTTTAGTCTTGTAAAGTGTTGTTGTTGTTGTTGTGTGTTTTTTTAAAGGAGCACAGTAAATACTATTTCCTGAGCCTGTTTGTTATTTAGCTACAAGGTGACCTCAGAGGTTAAAGAATAGCATCTCAGGATAATAGTCTTGAAAAATCCTCCTGTCTCAATTGGTCTATGAGGTCTTTTTTTTTTTTTAATGAATGGATTTGAGTTTCTGCTGCATATTTTGTCTCCCATTCTGTCAGGATCTATCTCTTGTGCACCTGATTAGAAAAATAGGCAGTGGTAACTAGGCATCATCTAATTTTTCTGGTTTTTCTGGAAGCCATTGCTCCCATAGACTGTTATGTGTTGTAAACTAGTTTCTCCTTCGAGATGTCTATTTTGCTTTGGATGAGTAGGCACCAATACTTGTATCTTAAATGGCTGCTTACAAGCTTTTAAGACCCTAGACCCGACTCACCAAACTAGGATGTAGATAGAACATGACTTTATGAATTATAATATGCCAATGGACTGAAATGTCCCATGAGTCTCTGGTTCTAATACTTCAAACCCAGAAATCCAATCTGGCACAGTATTTGGTTATTTCTAAGAAATACCCATAAGTGTGTCCTGTTTGTACTTTATTATATATATGAATATATATATGTCACAGGCATACACATTGACTTATGTTTGCATACTTATACATATATGCCTAAATAGATACATATATTTTCATACATATTGTTTGGTTGCTTTTACTGTTGTTTCAAAATTATTATCATAGCAATGATCTCGTTTACCTTTTAGTGACATCATGTACCTTTGTTAAGCTGTGTACACGCACCCTTGTTGGGTGTTACCTTTCCTATTACCAAAAAGCACAAGTGTCTACTATCTAGAACCTGGAACACCCCTCCTTCCCCAATTGCTGGTAACCACAGATGAACATTGTTGTTGTTAGGTGCCATCAAATGAGTTTAAATTTTTGAGAAACTGCCAAATCGTTTTCCACAGTGGCTGTATCATTTGGCATTCCCACTAGTAAGATGAGGCTTCCAATTTCCCTACATCTTCATAAACAGCTATTGTTTACCATTTTTGAAACATAGCCAGACTGGTGTTAGCGGCTGTGGAGTCGGTTCCGACTCATGGTGACCGTAGGTACAACAAGGTTGCCCAATCCTCTGCCATCCTCACCCTCCGCACAATTGCTCTTATGTTTGAACCCATGGTTCTAGTCACTGCGTCAGTTCATCTCCTTGAGAATCTTCATTTTTTTGTTTTGCTGACCCTCTACCAAGCATGATGTCTTTCTCCAGGGATTGGTCCCTTCTGGTAATATGTCCAAAGTACTTGAGGCAAAGTCTCACCATCCTCATTTCTAAGAAGCATTCTGGTAGTTCTTCCACCAAGACAGATAGCCATCTTTGTTATTAAGTTCTGTCGAGTTGGTTCCAACCCATACTGACCCTAATTGGGGTAAAATGATATCTCATTGTGGTTTTGACTCACATCTTCCTAACAACTGATACATGCGAAAGCTGGAGAGTGAATAAGGAAGACTATAGAAGAATTGATGCATTTGAGTTATGGTGTTGGAGGAGAATATTGAAAGTGCCATGGGCTTCCCATAGAACCAACAGCTCTGTGTTGGAAGAATTGCAGCCAGAGTGCTCCTTGGAGGCCAAGATGGCCAAACTTCATTTCTCATACTTTGGACATATTGTCAGGAGGGACCAGTCACTGGAGAAGGATATCATGTTTGGTAAGATGAAGGGTCATAGAAAAAGAGGCAGAACCCCAGAGAGATGAATTGGCCAAGTGGCAACATCGATGGACTCAAGCATGGAAACAGTAGTGAGCTTGGCCCAGGATTAGGCACTGTTTCGTTCTGCTGTACATAAGGTCGCTATGGGTTGGCACCGACTCTATGGCACCTAACAACAGTAACTGATGAAGTTGAGCATCTTTTCAAGCCCTGCATGCGCTTCTTTTTATTTCTTCTTCTGAGAGATGTCAAGTTAATTCCTTTGCCCATTTTTTTAAAAATTTTTTGGTTGGGTTGTTTGTTTTGTTGTAGACGTTTGTTATAGATTCTGGATATTAAACTCTTATATATGCTTCCTCAAATCTTTCCTCCCAATCTGTAGTCTGGTTCTTCACTTTACTGCTAAGGTCCTTTGACATACTTTCAGTTTGATGAAGTCTAGTTAATCTATTTTACCATGTGCTGCCTGTGTTTTTGATGTCTCAGATTATTGCAATGGCCTTGAATGGTCTCCTTGCTTCTCCCCTTGCCTCCTCTTTTCCACAGAGCTGCCAAAATCTTTTAAAAATGGTAGTATACCCACTGAATAGTTTTCATCTTGTCTAGATGGGTCTGGTGAAAAGAGATGGGGATAAGAGTCTTAAGATTCAATAGTGAGTAATTGTTATCATGACTAATTGTGACCGTCCTAACTGTAAAGGTAGAAGTTTTATAACAAAAAGTGGGGAATAGTTCATCTTACAGTACAGAAACAGAGGACCCCAGAACTATCAAGAAAGAAGAGCATGAGCAGAATGTGAGACCCCATCCAGAGAAGCAGCAACACTAGAGATGGAGGCAGAGATGAGGACATGGGGAGAGAGAGCAGCTGAGGACACTAGACTCATGAAAAGAGAAAGGCTGTGTGCTGGTGGCCAGGAGGGAGGCTTGCAGAATGTGCCCTTTGGTTGTTTAAATGATTATATATTCCTGAGTGTTTTTTGTATACATCCCAAAACAACAATAACAACAACAACAGAGGGAATAGAAGCAAATACTGTTGAAGGATGACACATGGAGGGGATTGTACTCATTGCAATGAAACAAAATATGGTAAGATGAGGGTAAAACTGATGTTCTCCCATGAAAAACTATAACTCAACTCACAATAAAAACTTAACTAAAAACTGGTAGTCTGGTCATGTCAATTCTATACACAAAACCTTCCAGTTGGTTACAATTTTAGTCAAAAGTAAAGTGTTGACTCTGACCAATGGCCTTTGCCAGCACCTGCTCAGGTTCCCTCTTTCTTCACCTGTTCTCTTGGCTCATTCTGCACCAGCCACACCCATGGTCTTCTTCTCTTTGCCTTCCCTCAACCAAGGCGTAACTCTCCTGTATCTGCTGAAACGTGCATTGCTCAGAGAGGCCTTCCCTGACCACCATGTATTAACCAGTTACCTCTGCCCTCTGGCACGCCATTCCCCCAATACATACCTGTTTATTTTACATCCCTGGCACCACCTGGCATATTAAATGTTTACTAGGACAAGGTCCACCAGGGTGGGGCTGTTTTGATCATGACCAAACCCCTAGAGGTGAAAACAGTTGTCTGGCAATGTAAACACTGGACAAGTGTATGTTGAGTGAATGAAGGACTCTCTTTATAACACTGCTGACAGCCCCAAGAGGCTCACAAAAGTGGATTGATTACAAAAACCCTTGTGTACCTGCAGAGTGGAATGTCATTCAGCCGACACAGAGACTCATTTAGATTTATAGGCATTGCCCTAGAAGACTGAAAGTAACGTAAACAAGAATGGCTCGTTAACCTGCAATTGGAGTTTCTGGGTGGCACTGCTGCTAACCAAAAATTTGGTGATTTGAGTTCACCCAAAGGCACCTCAGAAGAAAGGCTTTGGTGATGTGCTTTGGAAACTTCCGCCATTGAAAACCAATTCTATTCTAAGACACAAGAGATCGCCATGAGTCAGAATGGACTCCCCAGCCAGCAGTGTAGAATAGAAAACTACAGATGGCACCTGTCTTCATTTCACAGTGCTGCTGAACCAGAAATAGCACTAAAAGTTTAGTGAACAGAAACTTCCGTTTTTCAATGTTTGTTGTAAACTCCCGTCGAGTTGGTTCCAACTTATGGAGACCCTGTGTAGGGTTTCCAAGGAGCAGCTGGTGAGTCTGAACCACTGACCTTGTGGTGCAGAGCTTTATTCCATCGCACCTCACCAGGACTCCTTTTCAACGTTGAGGAGGCTAGAATCTGACTTCAGGGCGCAGGCGTGCTCTCTCCAGAGCCACCTTCATGTGGCATTCATCTCTACATCCGTTTGTGTTTTCTTGTCTGTGTCTGATCGCTCTTAATGTCTCAGAGATGTACCCTATGCTGATGGGGCCCCATTTACACAACAAAGAAGATCCTATTAACGGAATTCCGTCCACAAGGACAGGAATTAGGAGTTACCATACATATTTGGGGGGACCCGTTTCAGTCCATCACAGCATCTCCAGGGCTGTGTGTACTTAAACACCAGGAGAGGAGTTTGCGTTTAGGTGATGAATTGCTGCGGATTCTGTTTGCTTCCTATACTTCTGTACCACTTGGATTTTTTGTACTGTGCAACTGTTATCTTTGCAAAGAGGAAAGAATAAAACGTTAAGTACCCTGCAGTTCATTAGGTGGTGAGGTAGGTGGTGGTTGGTGTTGCTTGCTGTCAAGTCAATTCCAATTCAGTGTTCTGACAGAATTCAGCAATTATGTCTAAACTCCGGAGAGTGCTGCTGGTGTGGTGTTTAAGTGCTGAGCTGTTAACCAAAAGGTCAGCAGTTTGAACTTTCTCTGCGGGAGGAAGACGTGGCCATCTGTTCCCGTGATGATTACAGCCTTGGAAACCCTGTAGGGCAGTTCTACTCTGTCCTGGTAAGTGCCGTTTAGTTTAGGTGGTTCCAACTCATAATGACCCTGTATAGGGTTTCCAAGGAGTGGCTGGTGAATTTGGACCACTGACCTTGCATTTCAAAGTGATCTTGCGGTCTAGTGCATTATCCCACAGGCCCCTACTCTGTGCTCTGTAGGATCGTTATAAGCTGGAATCCAGCTGGTGGCCGTGGATTTAAATTTTTTTGGTCCAAACTCTGGGGGCTGCCCCAGGTTCTGCTAGCTAGGCCTGTTGTTGTTTTTAGGTGCTGGCGAGTAGGTTCTGACTCATAGCGACCCTGTGCACAGTAGAACGAAACACTGTCTGGCTCTGTGCCAACCTCACAATTGTTGTCATACCTGAGTCCAATACTGCTGCCACTGTGCTGTTCCATCTTGTTGGAGGTCTCCCTGTTTTTGTTTTTTTGCTAGCCCTCTACTTAACCAAGCATGTGGTCCTTCTCCAGGAACTATTCAAACTCTGTACTGGAGATTTAGGCATCATTGCATATTCTGGGATGCTGTTCCCGGACAGAAGAGATGAGGCGAGTCTGGTTTGGACACCATCAGATCAAGACTAGCAAAGCCCCACAGAGCACATGAGGGATCTCCGAAAGGAAAGGTGGTTTTATGGAATTTAGCAAGTGGGGTGGCACATAATTCACAGATTAATTCAAAATGAGTATACACCAGGTGTCTTCATTTCTATTGCATCTGTAGCCAATTGCCACAAACTCAGTGACTTAAAATAACACAGATTTATCATCTTATAATTTTGGAGATCAGATATCTGAAGTCAGTTTCACTGTGCTAAAGTCAGGCGTTGGCAGGGCGAGTTCCTTCTGTGGTTCCATGGAGATTTCTTTTGCCAAATGTAGTCCACATTCATTGGTCCATGTCCCCTTCCTCCATCTTCAAGGCACGTTACTCCAGTCTCTGTTTTTGTCATCATGTTGTCTTCTCTTCTAACTCCTTCTGTGTCCCTCTTGTAAGGACTTTGTGATGATATTGAGCTCACCTGGATACTCTAGAAGTGTGGTGGCTCTGCATGATAAGCACTGGACTGTGAGTCAAAGGTCAGTGGCTCTAGCCCACCAGCCATTCTGAGGGAGTAGGATGTTGCTATCTGCTCCTGCAAAGATTTACAGCCTCAGAAAAAGGTTCACTGTGAGTCAGAACTAAGGATGACAGGCAACCACCACTGGGATAATCCAGGACACTTTGTGGATGACAAGATTAGAAGATCACTGATCACTTTGGCAGCATCCTTTTTTCCATATAAAGTAACATATTCCTAAATTCATGGGACTAGAACATAGGCATCTTCTAGGGGCAACAGTGTAGACAGCATGATGTCTATCTAGGGACCAGTCCTTCATGACAACATGGCCAAAGAATGAAGGATGGAAGGAAGTCTCACCATCTTGGCTTCCGAGGAGCAAGCTGGCTTTTTAACATTTTAAAAAGGTCTGGTCACCAGATTTGTTCAGCAAAATGCAAAATTTGATGGCTTTTTAAAAAAACTTATTATGTGAACTGAGTGAAAGTTTACAGAGCAGATTAACAATATTTTTCTTCTAAATTTTATTTATCTTGTTGAGAAATACACAGCAAAATTCATGAACTCAGCACTTTCTAAATGTACAATTTAGGAATATTGATTACATTCTTCAAGCTGTGAAAGCAGTTTCTCCCCATGCTTTGCTGAGTTGTTACTCCCATGTTGTTGTTGTGAAGTGCCACCGAGTAGGTTCCAACCCATAGCGACCCTATACAGGGTTTCTGAGGAGCGACTGCTGAGCTTGAACCGCTGACCTTGCAGTTCATATGGCTTTGCAGTCTGGCGCATTAACCCACAGCGCCACACTAGTGTTTCTCCCATAGTACCCTAAAATGCAGTGCCATCTAAGATTTCTACCTAATCTTTTGAGTTGCTAATCTTTTTGTATAATTCACTTACACTTAATTTTTCATAAATAAGCAGTGGAAAAAGGGAACAGGACACAGTTGAAAATCATAACACAGACAGTGTTTGTACCCAGAATTTTCCTACTTATAGCTAATATTACACATGGCAATTATACTGAATAAAAAATTTTGTATTAAATTTGAAAGATGATGAGCTAGATGTTCCTGCCTTTCCTTAATACATTTGGAAAATTATTTCCATTTATAATAATAGGGTTTGGAAATTTATGTGAAAAGATGATAATTTCAGAATTTTAATTGCTTATTAATAGACTATTCCCAACTGAAATAACAGAAAACTTTGGTAATTTTTTTAAAGGGAAACCCCAGCTGTCCCCTCCTTTTGCTTTTTTTTTTAAAGGTATTTATTGTGAATTGTCTCAAAGTTTACAGGGCATAGCATCAGTTTTACATTCAGCAAATCATATACCTTGTTTTATTACAATGATTATAATCCCCTCCATGTACCATCAGTTAATATTTCTATTCACTTTAGCTTTT
>NW_006408523.1:13377572-13380817 GCF_000296735.1 Chrysochloris asiatica | reverse complement strand
TGACCCATAGCAACCCTGTATAGGGTTTCCAAGGAGCAGCTGGTGAGCTTGAACCACCGACCTTGCAGTTCAAATGACTTTGCAGTCTGACACATTAACCGTTTTCCAAGGATTAGAGCCCTTAAATTTGTCCCTATTTTTGCATTGATGACTTTTATAATTCTGTTCACATTTAGGTCTTTAATCCATGCTGAGTTGGTCTTTGTATATGGTGTGAGGTAAAGGTCTTGTTTCAATCTTTTGCATATTAATTTCCAGTTCTTCCATTCTTCCAGCACTATCTGTTGAAGAGACTATGTCTTTCCCACTCAATGTACTGTGTCCCTTTGTCAAAGATCAGTTGGCTGTATGTGGATGGGTTAATTTCTGGATTCTCAATTCTGTTCCATTGATCTATGTATCTTTCATTGTACTAGAACCAGGCTGTTTTGATCATTGTAGCCATGTAGTAAACTTTGAAATCAGGGAGTGAGAGGCCTCAACTTTGTTCTTCTTAAGCAGTGCTTTGCTTATCTTGGGTCTCTTTCCTTGCCATATAAGTTTGTAATTGTTTTTTCCATTTCTCTAAAGAATATCATTGGAATCTGGATTGGGATTGCATTATATGTGTAAATTGCTTTGGGTAGTATTGACATTTTCACAATGTTAAGTCTTCTATCCAGGAGCATGGTACATTTCCATTTTTGTAAGTCTCTTTTTGTTTCTTGTAGTAGTGTTTTGTAGTTTTCTTTGTATAAGTCCGTTTCTCTAGTTACATTTATTCCTAAATATTTCATCCTTTGGGTGGCTATTGTAGATGGTATTGCTTTTCTAATTTCCTTTTCAATGCTGTCATTATTAGTATAGAGGAATCCAACTGATTTTTGTATGTTGATCATGCACCCTGCCACTTTGCCGAATCTTCCAATGAGTTCTAGTAGTTTTGTTTTTTTACTGATTTTGGGGGGTTTTCTATGGATAGAATCATGTCATCTGCAAATAGAATTTTACTTCCTCTTTGCCAATTTGGATGCCTTTAATTCCCTATCTTGTATTATAGCTCTGGCTAAGACTTCCAAAACAATATTGAATAGGAGTGGTGATAAAGGGCATCCTTGTCTGGTACCTGTTCACAAAGGGAAGGCTTTCAGTTTCTTTCCATTAAGAGTGATGTTACCTGTTGATTTTGAATATATGCTCTTAATTATGTTGAGGAATTTCCCTTCACTTCCTACTTTGTTGAGTGCTATTATCAGGAATGCATGTTGGATTTTGTCAAATGCCTTTTCTGCATCAATAGATATGATCATGTGGTTCTTTTCCTTTTTCTTGTTTATATGGTGGATTACATTATTTTTCTGATGCTGAACCATCCTTGCATCCCTGGTATGAATCCCACTTGGTCATGATGTACTATTATTATTATTTTTTGATGTGTTGTTGAATTCTGTTGGCTAGGATTTTGTTGAGAATTTTCGCATTCATGTTCTTGAGGGACGTTGTTGTTGTTATGTGCCGTGGAGTAGGTTCTGACGCATAGTGACCCTGTACAGGGTTTCCGAGGCTGTAAATCTTTACGGGAGCAGAAAGCCTCATCTTTCTCCCACGGAGCTGCTGGTAGTTACTACCCTTTTCATCCATGTGATTTTTTATGCATCTTATTTGTGTCTTCTCCCTCTTTTCTTTTGTTAGGTTTGCCAATGGTTTGTCAATTTTATTAATTGTTTGAAGAACCAGCTTCTTGTCCTGTTGATTCTTTCTATAGTTTTTCTGTTTTCTATCTCATTTATTTCTGCTCTAATCTTTATTATTTCCTTTCTTCTGTTGACTGTAAGTTTACTTTGCTGGTCTGTTTCTAGTTGTTGGAGGTGTTGTGTTAATGTGTTGATTTTGGTTCTTTCTTCTTTTTGGATGTGTGCATTTATTGCAATAAAATGTCCTCTCAGCACTGCTTTTGATATGTCCCAAAGATTATGGTATGTTGTATTTTCATTCTCATTTGTTTCTAGGAACTTTGTGAATTCACATTTTATTTCTTCTACTACCCAGTCCCTTTTCAGCAGGGTGTTATTCAGTTTCCATGTATTTGACTTTATTTCCTTGGTCTTCCTATTGCTGATTTCTAATTTGATAACATTGTGGTCTGAGAAGATGCTTTGTAGTATTTTAATGTTTGTAAATTTATGGAGGCTTGTTTTGTGGCCTAACACATGGTCTATTCTGGAGAATGTTCCATGAACACTGGAAAAGAATGTGTATCGTGCTGTTGTTGGGTTGAATGCTCTGTACACATCTTAAGAAGTCCAATTGTCTGATTGTGTTGTTTCGTTCCTCTGTGTCGAGTTTCTTTCTTGTTCTATCCATTTTTGAGAGCGGTGTATTAAAATCACCCGTTATTATTGTAGATTCATCTATTTCTTTCTTCAAATCTATTAGAGTTTGCTTTATATGTTTGGGAGCATAGATATTTATTATGGTTATGTCATCTTTTTCAATTGTCCCTTTTATCATGAGATAATGTCCATCTTTATCTATTACGCTTGGTTTTTGCCTTAAAGTTTATTTGATCAGAAATTAGTATTGCCAGTCCTGTTCGTTTTTTATTGCAATTGGCTTGTTGTATTTTTTCCCATCCTTTGACTTTTAGTCTGTTTTTGTCTTTGTGTGTAAAGAGTGTGTCTTGCAGACAGCATATTGAAGGATCTTGTTCTCTTATCCATCCTGCCATTCTCTTGTCTCTTAACTGGTACATTTAATCCATTTACATTCAGTGTAATTACCGATAAGTATGGATTAATTGCTGTCATTATGTTTGTTTTTTTGTGGTGCTGCTGGTTTCTTTGTTCTGCGTGCCTTCCTGTGCTGAGTTCATGGTTTTTGTGTTCTTTCTTGTCAGTTTCCTCATAGTTTTAAGGTTTTCATGTCCTTGAATTTTCATTTTCTTGGTGTATGTTGTGAAGTATTAATTTTCTTTAAGGTTACCTTATATTCCATTAACTTTTCCCTGCATTTAATACAGTCTGTTTTATCCTGTAATTTACCTGACCTTCTCACCACCTGGATCTCTGTTCCTACGTATTTATCTTCTTTCACGTTGTAATTGTCTTGATTATAGACCAACCTCCCAGATCCTCTGAATTTGTTCTTATAGTTTTGTTCTGTTTTTCACTCTTCCATTTGTCAATTGAGTTCTGGGTGGTGCTGCCATGTATGTCAATCTCTGGTTGTTGTTTGTTCTTGTTGGTTCTTAGTCCACAGAACTTCCT
>NW_006408523.1:13372660-13375174 GCF_000296735.1 Chrysochloris asiatica | reverse complement strand
TCTCTTCTCCCTTGATGGTCCTAAGTCCTCTGTTTCTGGACTGTAAGATTAACTACTCCCCCGTTTTTGTTACAAAACTTCTACCTTTACAATTGTGACAGTTGCAATTAGTTATGATAACAATTATTCACTATTGAATTATGAGAATCTTATCCCCATTTCTTTTCACCAGACCCATCTAGACAAGATGAAAACTGTGTAGTGGGCGCTCTATCTTCCCCCACACACTCTTAAACTAACCTCCCTCTTGAAACTTTGTAAGCCAGTCACTTGGTACCTTTATCGTCCCTTCGTTTTGGGTAGCCAATGTCTAAGTTGCCCATCCCTATCTACCCTGTATACAGAGGGGATAGCATTGATACTTGATGTGAAGACTCCTTCCCTCTCTGTTGGCATTTAGAGTTATTACCTCCAAGAGTTATAGGTCAAGTTCATCAAATTGTAGCAATTTACCCTCATTTCCTTTATCAAAAATTGTTTCTTTCTTTCTTTCTTTTTTTTTAATCTTCCTCTAGTTGAGTTCTGATGATCAAGCCATCCAGGCTAGGTCAAATGGGTACTATCTGTAAGTTTGGGTGTTCTTGTGCATCTCCCCTCCCTTCATATCAGCTGGATGCTTCACTCTCAGCTCTAGCCCTCTGTGGCTATGTCCTTGTTCCAGGTCTTACCACACTTTGGACCAACCAGCCCTTTCTCTTCTCTCTGTCATCTCCAGGTTAATTGGGGTCTGTGGAACGTGGTTGAAATTGGCCCATTTCTTCATGGCTGCCTTTCCCCCTCTTCCACTCACTAGTAAACCAATATGGCCATCAGCAAGTTTACATGCCTGCTCATGGGTTCCCTTTGAGTTTCAGTCTTAGAAGGGAGTTTTTCCTGAAGGAACTTGATTGCTTGCCTTGATGGTTTCCCAGTGAACAACTTGCTTATTCTTATAGTAGCCAGTCATACTTTTTTGTTTTGTTTTTTTTCCTGATGATCTTTCTTTGAAGATGTATCTTCTGTTGCTCTAGCTGTTCCAGGCTGGTCTGCTTGTCCTTTCTAGAAGGAATGTCCCACCTCAGAAGGTTCTGGATGGGGCTCAGGATTCCACCCAGGGTCCTGTACACTGCAAAGGCTCCACAAGAGGCCTATTTCATCGGGCAAGTTCTAGAATGCCTTTTAGGTATTTCAATCAGTTATAGGCAGAAGACAGGCTTACAAGCTTTCTGCAATCATGTTTCCCAACATTCCTTTCTATCCCATTCAACTGTCTATTTTACAGTAGTGGGCAAGGGAAACCAATATACATAAGACCATCAAGCATCTTAGTATATTTCCCCTCTTCAAACTATGCCTTGATTGCTGTATCACAGAGTCCTATAGTTCCAAGGTTGAGCATGCTTCACTATTTACCTCTGTCTTACATAGGCCATGCAGACCTGTCTCAGTGTTCCTCTATCTATCTTGTTTTTCCACCCCCTCCCCTTTCTTGTGCTCTACCGTCACCTACCTCCACCTCCCCCAAACCCACCTCACTGCAAGCCCACCGGTAACCAACAATTTTTTTTTTTTTTTCATTTTAGTATAGGTATCTATTCTTAAGTTTTTACAATAATGGTCTTATGTAATATTTGTCCTTTTGTGACTGACTAATTTCACTCAGCATGACGTCCTCAAGTTTCTTCCATGTTATGCGGTGGCTTGCAGCTTCCTTGTTATTCTTCAAGGTAGCATAATATTCCATTGTGTGTATGTACCAAAGTGTGTTTATCCATTCTTCCATTGATGGGCACTTAGGCTGTCTCCATCTTTTTGCTATTGAGAATAGTGTGCTATGAACATTGGTGTGCATGCATCTATCTACTTGTGTTATGGCTCGTATTTCTTGTGGATATATACCTTGTGGATCATACGATATTTCTATTTCCAACTTTCTGAGGAAGTGCCATATTCTTTTCCAGAGTTGTTGGACCATTTTGCATTCCCACCAGCAATGTAGGAGGGTCCCTGTCTCTCACATCCTCTCCAGCATTTATTGTCCTCTGCTTTTTTGAACTTGGCTGTTATTTATTGCTGGTGTGAAATGATATGTCGTTGTTGTTTTGATTTGCATCTCTCTAATGGCTAATGAGCATGAACATTTCTTCATATATTTGTTGGCTGCCTGAATGTCTTTTTTGGTGAAGTGTCTGTTCTTGTCCTGTGCCCATTTTTCAATTGGGTTACTTGTCTTTTTCTTGTAGAGGTGTCCTAGTTTCCTATAGATTTTAGAAATTAGTCCCTTGTCTGATATGTCATTGCAAAAGACTTTTTCCCCATTCTGTGGGCTCCCTTTTTACTCTTTTGGTGAAATCCATTGATGCATATAAGTTTCTAATTTTTAGAACGTCCCAATCATCTATTTTGTCTTCTTTTGTTTGTGTAATTTTTGCAATGTTTCATAGTCTGTGTTTTCCAAGGATTGTTGTTGTTGTTATGAAATGCCCTCGAGTCGGTTCTGACCCATAGCAACCCTGTATAGGGTTTCCAAGGAGC
>NW_006408523.1:13312980-13369072 GCF_000296735.1 Chrysochloris asiatica | reverse complement strand
TTTTCTGTAGGTTTTGAATTGTTTCCAATGTTGTATTTATCTTATTTGATTGTTTCTGTAGCTCTTTCCTAACTTCTTCCTTATTGCAAAGTGTTTTAATACATTTTATAATCATTTCTCTGAATTCCATCTCAGGTATTTCCAAAGCCTGCCCTCCTTCCAGTATGGAGTGTAGGTCTGTCTCCAGCTCATTTGTCTCAGTCACTTTATCTTGTTTCTGGACATGTGCTGATATGGTCATCTTTTTTCTGTTCTTTGGACATATTCAGGAGTTATCTGTGGCCTTAATATTTAGATGGGTGTGTATTTTGGTATTGTTTATGCTTTCTGATTGCCTCCAGGTAGATGTGATCAGGAGATGGGCTTCCCTTTTCTCTCTTCTTATTAACTCGACTTGAGTAACTGTCGCAGGTGTTGGCTGCATACCTGGTGCATGGCAGCTGGTATTGGTTCTTGCCTGGGTTGTGGGATTTTATAACATGTGATTGTAGCTTGACTATGTGACAGCAATTGCTGTCTCTTTTTGTGTAATATATAGAGAAAGAGCCCCCTAAAGGTAAAGAGGGGACCAAAAAACAAAACGGCAACAGCAAAAAAGACAGATTGGATACTGTAGTCTAAAATTACAGAAAAGAGAGGAGATTAAAAAAAAAAAAAATCTGTAGCCTAATATGAGTATTGGTAAGTATCTCTGGTAGCATAGTGGTAACGAGTCGGGCTGCCAACTCCAAGGTCAGAAGTTCGAAACTACCAGTGGTTCTGTGGGAGAAGAAGTGTTCTGCTCCTGTAAAGATTTACAGCCTCGGAAACCCTGTGCAGGGTCACTATGAGTCAGAACCGACTCCATGGTACTTAACAACAATATGGTATGATTTTAATATCCTCTTTCAGCTTCTTGACTTCAAGGCTCTCTGAGAAGTTTTATGATGCCACTGTTGATTGTTAATAACGTAATTTAGGATTTAATTTTTGGCCTATTTTATTTTTAGTCTATGTCTCTCCCAGTCCACAACTCCCATTCTGGCCTTTTTCCTAGTGATAATCAGTTCAGGGCTGGCTGTGGCTGTTTTGCACTGTTGTTTGGTTTTAAGTGGAAACTGTCCCTTTAAATTTTGAGGAGATCTGTGCGTATGTGTAGAATCCTGTTGGGGGTGGGGGGAGCTGTCCACTCGTGGCAGCTCTGATCCTTCCCCTGCTCAGTCTCAGCCAAGATGCCAACTCCCGAAATCTCTGTGCCTGGCAGATTCGAAAGCACAAGATTTCTTCTGCTACAAATTCCACTGGCTATAAGTCTTCAAACTTTAAAAATATTCCTATATATGTGGTTCAGTCTTCTGGAACTGTCCCCTGGTGTTCTGTATTATTGCTGAGATCCTCAATGCACTTCTACCCTGTCTGATGTCAAGTTCCACCTCCCAGATTAACATTAAAAAAAAAAAAAAGTTTTATTGTGAATTATGTGATAGTTTACATGGGAGAACGTTGGCTTTACATTCATCCTATCGTATATGGTTTCATTGCCATGGTTACAATCCCCTCCATGCATCATCAACCAACCAAAGGGTCTACTCTACTAGCCTGCCCCCCGGTTGTCAGCACACAGCCCCTCTCCCTCTCTGTATCTAAAGTCCCCAGCTGCTCCATCTCTCCATGTCATCGTCTCTGCCAAATTAGCATTTTTTTTCTATATTTATTGTGAATTATGTGACAGTTTACATGGGAGAACATTAGCTTTATATTCATCCTATCGTATATCATTTCATTGCTATGGTTACAGTCCCCTCAAATTAACAATTTAAATGACAAAAAAACATATACTTTGTTTCATTTCAATGAATGTAACGTCACTGTTCCTACAACATAATCTTCATCAGTAATTCAAGCGCACTTCCTTCTTACTATTTTTGTTTCCATGAGCACTGATTGTGGATCCAACTCAAATGAAATCTTAGACAACTTCCATTTTTTCTCCACTTATCATGATGATCCTTACTGGCTCAGTTGTGAGGATTTTCAGTTTCTTTATGTTGCGCTGCAATTCATAATGATCATCAGTAAGTATTTCAAGTCCTCTTTACTTCCAGCAAGCAAGGTTGTGTTATCTATATATCTCAGGTTGTTGATGAGTCCTCCTCCAATCCTGATGGCATGTTCTTCATATAATCCTTCTTCTCAGATTATTTGCTCACCATGGTGTTGTGTTTTGTGGTAAGTACCGGACTGTGAATGGCAAAGCCAGCAGTTCAAACCCACCAGCCATTCCTTGGAAATCCTATATGAGGTTGCTATGAGTAGGAACCAATTTGATGGCAATTAATAACAACACACAGATTTAAGGATATAACCTGACACACATTTTTCTGATGTTAAACCATTCAGTATCCCTTTGTTTCTCATGAGCACAGTGAATTGCTTTGGAATTCGCATGCTTTGCAATGCTATCCATAGTTTGTTATGATCCATACAGTCGAATGCCTTTGCATTGTCTTGATTTTCATCTTGCTTTCAGCCAAGATCCATCTGACATCAGCAAAGGTGTCACTCATTCCACATCCTCTTCTGAATCTGTCTTGAATTTCTGGCAGCTCCCTGTTGATGTATTGCTACAACTGTTTTTCAATTATCTTCAGCCAAATTTTACTTACATGGGATAGTAATGACATTGCTGGATGATTTCCACAATCCATTGTGTCACCTTTCTTTGGAATGAACACAAATATGGCTCTCTTCCAATCGGTTGGCCAAGTAGCTGTCTTCTAGATTTTTTGGCATAGACATGTGTGAGCATCTCTAGTGCTGCATCATTACAATCTGTATTCCATTGTTTGTCACCAGTGCCTTCAGTGCCGCTTGGACGTCTTCCTTTGGTACCAGTGGTTCTTGATCATACACTACCTCTTGAAATATTGAACGTCACTTTTTTTTTTGGTATAGTGATGTCTGTTTACCTGGGGGAACTATATACTAAGACTCTGTGAGCACATGGTTCTGTTACATCGTTCTTTCCAATATTTTTCCATTCTGTAGATTGTTTCTGTACTTTGCTGACCAAGTTCTTTGATGTATGTCTACAAGTGTTTAATTTTGATGAGCTCCTGTTGTATCTATTTTGTCTTTTGTTACCCACCATTAGTGTCATGCCTTGAACCAGTATCTCTCTTAAAAGCCTGTGGGTTTAGCTCCCAGGGGACTTTGCAGGCACACTCCCAAGAGTAGCCCCACCCTCAGGAAGCTCAAAGATAGGGTTTCCCACTAGGTACTTGAACTTATTCACTGACACCCTGTTTCTCAATGAGAAGTCACTGTGACTGCCACACTACCAAGCTTGTCGTGCTAGAGAGCTAGCATCCCCCTTCACCACGGTCCCAGGAAAATGAGTCTAGAATTTGAAACCAGGTTGAGGAAGGAGAGAAGATTTTGTAACAATTGATTCACATTGGAAAATGCACTGGTTATATGATTATTGATGTTGTTGCCAGTGAACTAACATTCATCATTCATTTCCCATCGAGTCGCTTCCGACTCATAGCAACCCTGCATCCAGTTTCTGAGGCTGTAAATCTCATCTTTTACATGAGCTGATAGCCTCATCTTTATCCCAGGAGAGGCTGGTGGATTTGAATTACTGACTTTACGGTCAGCAGCCTAATGCTTCTCCTCCAGCGCCACACCAAGGTCCTTGCCAATAACAGAATGAGATGTTGTCTTGTGCTCTACCATTGTCAGAATCTGTGGTATGTCTGCATCTATTGTTTCAACCACTTTGTCAAAACGCTCACTGAGTGGTTTCTTCACCCACACTGAGCCTTCACTTGATCAATCGTGATGCCCATTTCCAGTGATGAATCTTTCCTGATATTGAATCCAAAGTACAGGCGCCCATCTTGCCATTCTTGTGTCTAAAGAGCATTCTGGATGTTTTTTATTCTAAGACTGGTTTGTCTGTTCTTCTGGCAATCTGTAATGTTTGCAATTTTTTCCTCCAGCACCCCCATTCCGATGTCTCAATTGTTCTTCCGTCTTCCTTATTTGTTGTCCAGCTTCTGCATACATAGCAGGCCTGCAGCATCATAGTCACCTAAGTGCCAGCTTTTGTAAACTTGAAAAAGATGTCTTGCCGCAGATTTGTCCAGTGCATTGATAGCCCAACAAACCTGTCATTACACTTTCCCCTGTGCTGTGTTTGTGTTTTTCTTCAAGTGTGGCTTCTCCAACTGTGTGTTCAGGCAAGCAGAGGAGATTAAGTATTAAAGCTCCATATTTCTGTACATCAATCAGGACTCTTTCAATCAGAATATCTGAGTTTGTGGCTCTGAAATCTCAAAACTGGGAATAACACAAAAGTTGACTTTTGAATATTGAACTGGTCTTGTATCTATTGAATAACCCTAGCCTGGTCATGATATTTAATTCCTTTTTATATATTGCTTAGTTCTATTTGCTGATAATTTTGTAAGAACTTTTGCCTCTGTATTCATGAGGAATATTGGTTACTAGTTTTTCTTTTTGACTGCCGCCGTTGTGTAGCTTGTATATCAAAAGTAATATTAAATGTTCCCTCATAACGTATTTTCTGGAAGAGATTGTATAGAATTGATGCTAATTCTCTTTTAAATGTTTAAAAGACTTTTCCAGTGAAACTGCCTGGGCCTAGAAATTTCATTTTGGGGTGTTTTGTTCTTACTATTGTGGTAAAATATGTATAACAACATTTAGCCATTTTAACCATACTTAAGTCAGCAATTCAGTGATTTTTTAGTGGGGTGGGGTGAGGAAGGAGTTTTAAAACTGTGAATGAATTTTCCTTGGTGGTTATGTTGTTGTTGTTAAATGCTGTTGAGTTGGTTCTGACTCGTAGCAGCCTGGTGTAGGGCTTCCAAGAAGCGGCTAGTGAGCTTTAACTGCCGACCTTGCAGTTCAAACCAACCTTGCAGTCCAGTGCATTTAACTCACAGCGCCACATCAGGGCTCGATTCAAATGATGTATTTCCTATCAGATGAGTTGTGGTGGTTTGATTTGGAAGGAATTAGTGCATTCTGTCCACATTGTCAAATGCACGCCTTTAAAGCTGTTTGTTGAAATCCCTTATTATCTTCTTTATATGGCAAAATGGCTCCAATTCTCCTAGAAATCAGTTTTCTGGGTTCCTGGAGTTGAGGGAACCCATGCAGGCCATTTGCACATAGGTGTCCTTTGAACCTTGAACTGATTCCTTGCAGTCCCCATCAGGGCTCACAGCCTCCTAGTAAGTAGCTCTCTGTTCTTTTGGACAATGGTCTGTGTGCAGCCAGTGTTGAGAAGCAGGAACTCCGGGGTCTGAGAAGGCTTCCCCGTGTTTCCTGGATACTCTGAAACCCTGTCCTGTGCTTGGTGTTGTCTCCTGAAAATGAATTAGCAATCACCTGTGTAACCTGCTTCCATTGCCCCTTCCCCATACATCTGGGTTGACAATGTTGCCCAATTCGAATTGTATGTACTCATAGAAAGGAGTCCTGGTGTGGCGCTGTGGGTTAATGCGCTGGACTGCAAAGTTGGTTTCAACAGCAAGGTTGGCGGTTCAGGCTCACCAGATGCTCCTTGGAAGCCCTCTATAAAGGGTCACTATGGGTTGGAACCGACTTGATGGCATTAACAACAGTAACACTCATAGTATTACTCATGCATTGTTGCACATATTTTTGGTGTTTCTCTGTGCCTTTAGGTTTTTGGTACCCACTTCGATTCCTGATATTGGTAATGTGTCCTTTTTATCAATGTTTCCAAAAACTACCTATCTCATTGATTTTATTTTTGTTTCAAACTTCACTTATTTCAGCTCTTTACGTTGATTATTCCCTTCCTTCTGCTGGCTTTGGGTTAGTTTGCCTTCTAGGTTCCTGAAGTGAGAGCTTCCATTTTTTTATATGAAACATTTCCTTTTCTCTAATGCATGCATTTGGATTCACACCTTTCCCTCTTGACACTGTTTATTTATTTCCCATCAATTTTGCATTCTTGCTTTCATTTTCATTCTGTTCAGTGTGGTTTCTGATTACTCTTGAAATTTGTCTTGCCCCTGGTTCATTTAGAAGTGTGTTTAGTTGCAAGTCTTCAAGTGTTTGAAGACTTTCCTTTATGTCGCTGATTGCTAGTTTGAGTACATTCTGGTTGGAGCACATACTGTATAACACTTGAAAAAAATGTATTTCTGCAAAGTTGGTCAATGTTGTTGCTGAGTTCTTACAAATCCTTGTTGACCTTTGCTTTGTTGTTCTATCAATTAGAAGTCGATGTCTCCAACGACAGCAGTGATTTGTTTCTCTTTCTAGTTCAGAAAATTTCTGGTTCCTATCTTTTTGCAGTTCTGATGTTTGGTGCATATACCCTTAGGATGGTTATATGTTTTTGGTGTAATGTCCCTCTCTGTGTCTGGTCATTTACTCTGAGGTCTCCTTTATCTGATTGTAGTATAGTCATTGCTGTTTTCCTTTGGTATTTGCATGATATTTCAGGAGTTTGAGTGAAGTGTGTAGTTTTACCTCCCCTTGTATCCGTTTCCCACTCCCTTTTTAAAATAGAATTGTCTGAATGATTTCCTCTAAGTACATTTAGAACCACATCAAACCGTATCGTGACGTTGCCTCAACTGCAACCATGACACAGAAAGTTCAAGAAAAACCTACTCTTGAGACCCAGATTTTTGCTGATCATGTTCTTTTCGTCTTGATGCTCTAAGATTCCTTTATTTTATTTTATTTTATTTTATTTTTATCATTTTCTTTATGTCTAAAGAACTTCCTGTAGCCATCCTTTTGGGGTAGGTCTTCTGGTAACAAATTCTCTTAGTTTTCCTTATTTCCAGAGTATCTTGATGGCTCTGTTAGATAAGCACTGAACTGATAACCACAAGGTTGGCAGTTCAAACTCACCAGCTGTTCCAGGGGAGAGAGATAAGGCTTTCTGTACCCATAAAAACTCAGAGACCCTATACAGGGTCGCTGTGAGTCGGAAGATGGCTGCAGGAAGTTCTCAGACATAAAGAAAATAGTCAAAGAATGAATGTGAGAGACCACGAGAGAAGAACCTGATTTGTTGTTATCATTGCAGTTTATGGTGGGGAATATTGAGAAGGATCATAGACCGTAATAACAGTAAACAAATCTGTCTTGCAAGAAGTACAGTTGTAATATTCCTTAGATGCAAGGGCAGCCAGACGTCATCTCACAAACTCTGGGTATGTTATCAGGAGGGTCTAGCCCCTGGAGAAGGACTTCATTCTTGGTAGAGGGTGAGCACAAATGCAGAAGCCCTTTAATCATGTGATTCACACAGTTGCTGTAACAATAGGCTCAAACATTGCAACAATTTGTGAAGATGGCACAGGACCAGACAGTGTGTTGTTTTGTTATCTAATGGGTGGCTGTGAGTCTGAACTGACTCCTTGGCATCGAACATCATGTGTGTTAGGAACTAAAAGAGGCAGCCAGCTGGCACTAATGCGGCTGAATAAAACACACATTCAGAGTTTCTCCACTCGTTTAACAGGTCTGATGATCTTTTCTCAAACGTACGTTCCCTTCCAATATCGCTTCCCTAATACTTTTGACGTGTTACTAGGAGAGACCCGTCCCTGGAGAAAGACATCATGCTTGGCAAAATGGAGGGTCAGCGACAAGAGGAAGACTGAATGAGATGGACTGATACAGTGGCGATAGCAGTGAACACAAAGGTAGCAGTAATCGTGAGGAGGGCGCAGGATAGGGCAGCGTGTTGTTGTTTTGTGCATAGGGTCACTGTGAGCCCAAACTGACGCGACCTCAACTAACAAGAATTGCTCAGACACTGTTCAGTGCAAGGTGCGACCTCAGTTGTACACTACCTAGACTTAGGGTTCTCAGGACTTGGTTGTTGATGGGCTATTCCTTGCAGTCATGAAGATGGTGCAGAACTGAGCAAGGTTGAGTTTGCATATACATAAGATTATCAGGAGTCAGAGCCAACTCAATGGCAGCTAATGACAACAAACACAACGAGACTGAGATGTATTATTTTCCAGGTAACGTTACTGTAGGGTAAGCACTGGACCGCAAGCTTGGTTTGAACTGCGAGACTAGTGGTTCAAACTCACCTGCCGCTCCTCGGGATTCCTATGCAGGGTCGTGAGTTGCCAAAGTTACTTCAACACAAGTTTTTCTCTAGAAACTATCTTATGTTACTTTGTATAGAAAAAAAATCTGTATCGAAGTTAAATGGCTTTTAATTGACATTTGTTTACCTTCAGGGTCAGTGCTAAGCATCTTCTACCTGGAGCTGATTCCTCTGTCTCCTACTCTTGTCCTAAATGAGGGTTGGCTGCTTTCCACACGTAATCTTATCTGATACAGCATCTGTACAATTGATCATTTGAGAGATCAAATGACCTCTTCCTTGATTTCATATTTATCTTTCTACCTGATGACATATCTAATGGTTTATCCACGAAAGAGGACTAGGAAATTCAGCTGAGTGACCCGGGAGACAGGCTCTTACATCCACCCCTGGGGATGTTACGATCATGGTTTATTACACTGGGCTTGGGTGTTAAGACTCAGTCATGGCTAATTGAAACCAGAACAGATGTGAATTTTTAAAAATATGGGTGAATCAGAATGATAAACCAACCTGGAAAACTCAGAGGTCCAAGTCATGGTATGGGAATCTCTGAAGAAGCATAGTGAGCCCTTTCAGAACCCTGATGCTGAGATTGGCTATGGAGAACGGCCGTGTTCAAACTGCCGATTTTGAGCAGCGGTCTTTGAGCAGCGCGTCTTTGAGCAGCGGTCACCACCTTTGAGCAGTGCATCACGGTTTGCTGAAAATCTGCGGGCAAGAGATTTAGTTGCTATGCACCATGCACACTGCCCTGCTAGCAGGGATTTCGGCTGTAATTTTCCCCTTCCAGTTACACCTACTTGCCCACGACTGAAATGGTTCTAAGGCATGCAGTAAACCCCGTGTCAAGAACTTTCTTAAGCTCTAAATTCAGATGGACGGACGGCTGGCCAAATGGGCCATCACCTCTGGTAAATCACCCTGATTCATCACCAACACTCTTATCCACCTACACAGTATAGTCTGGTGGGGGTAGAGTGTTTCAGAGATGCCCAAAGATCCACTGCTACTAGCTGCTCAAGATGTTCACAGTTCACCTTTTCCTATATGTGTGTGTGTGTGTATATATATCGGGATATTTGCATAAAAATACGGGAAAATACGGGAGCTGGTTTTCCTGCTAGAAAGGTTTCAAAGGATTCCTTTTTGCATAATCATTTCAGAAGGGAGAGGTGATACTGAGAACGGGCTTGACAGCCCTTAACAACATTCTTTTACACATATATATAATTTTTTATTTTTTTGGACAACTCCCCACCCTGCTGCTATTCTCATAAGTGTGTAATGCAAACGTTGTATGGGGGGGGGGCACGTTACTTACACAAAGAATACTGTATTTCGTTTCTTGTAGAAAGACTCTTCAAGCTTCCATCACTGGGACTATTTGGGACTGAATGGCAAAGACTTGATTCACCTGCTGGGGACACTGGGCATGAGAGGTAGGCCCTGACACAGGTACAGTGTGTGTGTGAGGATGTGGGGCTGACCAGGCAGCGCTGGCAGTAATCATGGCCACCTCATCCTCAAATAGTGATCTCAGAAGCTGGGAGCCTAGCTGTAGTCACAGAGGTGATACGATGCCCAGGTGTGCCTAGGTATACCGGACTAATGGGTACAACAACACATGTATCCAAGTCCTCCAAAAGATCCGACCCTAACCCTGCCTTTAGAAACATGGATCATAAACACACACAAAAGCAGAAAAACGGGTGTAAACAATTCCTTAGGGACATACCTCACCTTCAACAATTACCAACATTCTGACCATCTTGTTCCGTCTGCCCATCTCTGTCCCCCGGCCCCTGCTTTTTGTCCCAGGTTGTAGGTAATAGCAACCTCAAATAAATACCCAGCATCCACTGCCAATACAACCAGCAATGTTATTTTTAATACACGTGGTACAGATTGTTTAATTACAGCAGGGCAGTGATTCCAGTTAAATAAAATTAAAATCCTTTATTTCCCCAAATATAAAATTACTCAGTTAATGTCTTCAATGAAAATAAAACATGTGGACGCTGTGTGTCGAGCTCAGCATTCACCACGGGACTGAGGATCCACCAGTTACATACTCCATCACTTTGGCAAACGGATGACATTTTCAAAACAGTTTGTAAACCTAACATAGCAAGACTGTATACATCTCCATATTGCACTTTTTCATGTACAAGAATGAAACAGTAAAGGCAAATGGATCTTGCATATACCAAGAACACAGATTCGTCACAAACTTAATGCAGAAGCTGAAGCGGGTAGTAAAAACGTATAGAAATGGGACACATCTGTACAGGATGCCGAGACTATATGATAACAAATGATATGTACATCACTTTGCCTTACCTCTTCCTGTTGAGCATAATTCTTTTTTTTATTAATACAGGCCTTCCTTTGGTTCTAAACCACTTGGCTAGTGTTAAGCTCACATAATTTCTTAAGCTTCTGTATTTCGTAAATGAAGGTGAGTGAGTGGGTATAAAAGCACTGAATCTACAGTCTCACCAAACAAAAATTACATAGCAGTCAATTCCCTTAGTCATCCAAAACGAGTCACAAAAATAGTTCTTGTATTCAACCTGAATGGGCCTCAGGGACGGAAAAATATTTTCAAGATTTTCCAACTGAGCCTGGAGGCAAAAAGGCCGCCCCAACCTCAATATCAGTGCTAGTCTTTGCTATTTACATCCCCCGAGGCGTTTCTGTAGGCTGTTTCGTCTACTGCTACTCTGTATGGAAGAATAAAACTTTATTTATAGCGTGTCCACCACATACCTCTGCTAGGACACTATGAAAACTTTAAATATTGCCAGTGAGATTTAAAAAACAATAGGTGCACCCTCTTATTAAGTCTATAGGAAATCTATGAAATAACACAGTTCCTTATTTCATTCTCTCCCCTTGTGCTCAGCCTTCCCCGGGTCTGGTACGAGCCCAGCGGTTAGCTTTGGAAATCAGCCTGAGTTTGCAAACGATCAAGTGAGTCCAGGAGGCGTGATCACACCACCGAAGATGAGCTGGTCATCCCATGAACCATTGTGCTCGTTGGAGTCCCACTGATGGCATTGAAGATGTGAAGGGAGTTCGGTAGGACGTTTGACTTCTCCTCCAGAGGGTAGATCTTGAGACACAGAGATAAATGTCACCCAAGCGTAAGGTCAAGACTTCTCAGAGCAACTTAGTACCCTAAAATTGTAGCTCATCCAGTAAACAGCCTTTGCTGTATTATAAGTAAATGGAGACCCTTATCTAACACGTAGACGAGGGGGCTTCAGAAAGTTTGTGGTGAATTTCCATGATTTCTTAACCCCATTTTACCATGGACATTTTGAAGCCCTCTCATACTTTCTTTGGACAGGACTTAGCCTCATACCTTGACTATGTCTTTTTTTTTAAATGTTTTATTGTGAATTATGTGATAGTTTACATGGGAGAACATTAGTTTTACATTCATTTTATTATTTATTGTTTCATTGCCATAGTTACAATCCCCTCCATGCATCACCAACCAACCAGAGGGTATACACTACAAGCCTGCCCCCCAGTTGTCAGCACACAGCCCCTCTCCCTCTCTGGGTCTAAAGTCCCCAACTGCTCCATCTCTCCACATCATCGTCTCTGCCTCCATCTCTGGTGTTACTATTTCTCTGGGTAGGGTCCCGCACTCTGCTCTTCTCCCTTGATGGTCCCAGGGACCTCTGCTCCTAGACTGCAAAGTTAATCACTCCCCTCCTTGCTACAAAACGTCTACCTTTACATTTCCAACCCTCACAAGCAGTCCTGATAACATTTATTCACTATTGTATCACAGAGACCTATCTGCATTTCATTTCATCAGCCCCGGTTAGTCAGATTGAATACTACACACTGGAGATTCTACCTTCCTCCACGCCCTTTGGATCTAGGTTCCCTTTTGAAAGCTTGTAAGCCAGTCACTTCTTGCCTTTGTAGCTCCCGCTCCTCCTCCCCCATTTTGGGTAGCCAATGTCCAAGTTGCCCATCCCTGTCTACTCTGTGTGTGGAGGGGGTGTGACTATGTCTTCTTAAATGAATCTGAAGTATTTGTTTCTCTGCCAGCTCCTTTTCTTAAGATTTTATAGATTTTCATTCTGGAACGAGTAGTTACCACCCAGTGGTTTCTGTAAGACTTGATCTCTAGCCAGACAGACACTCACTAGAACATACATAGTCTAAGTTAGTCTATCCAAAGTCCCAACCCTTCTGCTTAATGATTTTGCTGAATGATTAAAGGAGCTGAATCCTCAGGATTGTTGGGCGAATGGGGAGTTGATTAGAGCACAGCACACTGTATACAGTGCCTATCCATCCACTCTGAAAACTTCCCCTTGTTAGCCCAGTTTTTCTAGTGGCAAATGTTGGCATTCTTGGTAAAAGATCTCTGTTCTAGAAGACTTTGGAAGTTCCTTGGAAAAGACTGTTTCTCTAATGATCCTCCCTTTTCTATATAATCATTCACATGGTCATTTCTTTAGATTTTTCGATTTTCCTAGCTTCCTAAATGTCCAGAAGTGGGGAGGGCTGTTTCCCATAGCACATGCATTGTCACTCAGCGATGACTTGGCATGACTCAAAAACATACAATACTGACATTACCATTCCATCTGAACACGTTAGCATGGAGGGAAAGAAAAAAAGCAAGCGAGTTAAGGCCCAGACACTTATATTCTAAAATCAAAACGGACCCAAATAGTTGGAAAACCAACAATCTTAAGAAACAGAGAAGGGGGCTTCAAAAAAAAAGTTCATGGAAAAATAGAGATAATGGAATTCTTTCTAATTATAAAGACTGGCACAAATAACTACTTTTATACAATGAGAACAGAGGTTTGGGAGAAGGCAGGTTGTTATAACTTATTGGGAATAAACCAAAGTCAAGGCCATCAATTCTGTCTCATAGTGACCTCAGAGAACAAAGAAGAGCAGCTGGTCAGTAGTCCACTGTGCTCCTTTTAGGGGGGAAGGGAGGCTCCCCACTGACAGGCACTTAGTACCCTATTCCCCCCATGACTACTGAACCCACATACACTGCTGCTCGCTTATTTAGTTCCTCTCAGCAGCAGTCATGAAGATGCCCAGAACACCAAGGAAGGGAGAAGCAGTAACCATGGAGACACTGGGGCAGCCCGATCTTTTAAAATGGCAACAGAAATTCCATTCACGGGCAAACCCTTTCTTTTGATGGTGTTTACATGGGAGAACATCAGGTTTGCACTCATCCTGTCATATTTCGTTTCAATGCACTGATTACAATCCCCTCCATGCATCACCATTCAACAGTATTTACTTCTGTTCCCTCTTGGTTTTCTTCTTTTGGACGTACACAAAACCACTTAGGAATATTTAATCATTTAAAAGACCCAAGGGCACATTCTGCAAGCCTGCCTACTGGCTGAAACCCTATTCTTTCAAAGGACTGGATACCTGCTGAAAGCTGGAAGAATAATATCGGGGTTTCTTTTTCCTGTGAGGAGGTAGGATGTCAAGATTAGTGTAAAGGAGAGAGAATACATCCACCCACCTCTCTGAGCCCAACAGTGAGAAGGGGAGTGCTGCTGTCTAGCTACTTTAGATTGTACCAGACAGGTTACGACCTCTAGCTGTTCTCCAAATGACTGTGTGGTATTCTGCAATCGAATTTCTGGACACTGAATGGGTCAGCTCATCCTAGGGTGTCATGCACATTCCCCAAATTAGAAGAACTCCCCGTTGCCGGAGCCAGTGTGGCACTTACCTGCTCGTGCATAATTTCAGAAAGCTCTTTTGCCATTTCCCTGTAGTTGGCCTTCATTTCTTCCTGATACTCTAGTTGGTCCTCTTTAATCAGACGTTCATTTACTGCTAAGGCTTGACCACATGCTTCCACGAATTGTCTGAAATGGTACCGAAAAGGGAAGTGAGGCATACTGAGAACAAAGGATGCGTCCAAGTGGTAGTAGTATCTGTTTGCTGGATAATCACCACTTGAAAAAAGACAAGATATTTTTAGCATGCTTTACCTGAAAACTTCTTTCAGCAACTTCACTTTATTGTCAGGGTATCGTTTTGTGTTTGTGTCATCTAAGAAAGCTCGGGCGTATGCCAGCGGACCAGCATTGACCTAGAGAAACAACCGAGACTTAATGCTGCTTATGTGAATTAGTTATGACCCCTGCCCTTGAAGAAACAGTAAATAAACATTATATTAGTTTGTTGTTGTTATTAAGTACCTTCGAGTCAGTTCAGACTCACAGCAATCCTGTGTAGAGTTTTCAAAGAGCAGCTGGGGAACTTGAACCTTGCAGTCCAGCGCTAACCCCATACCAAGACATGCCATTTAATTTTTATCGTATCACCCTATCATGTAGAAAGGGTACTTATAATGGTTCGTTTCATATAACAGGGAACAAGTGCTTGGCAAACACCTGGTATCAAATCCCAAGTCTTCCAACTTCAGGTTCAGGATTCTTGCTACGGAATCTGTACTATACTATTAGTACAAAATTTAAAAATAGTATATATGCCAATTTTTACTATGAGACTAAACAGTCAACAATTACTTTGAGAATGTTTATGCATAGGGATTACTGAACGAGAACCTAAACTCTGCGTAAACTTCACTGAAAACAAAATAAAATGTTATTCAAAACAAAAGAGCAATTGAGGGAGAAATACTTAGGTTTACAAAACTAGTCGGAGACTAATTCACCACTTCTGATACTGGACAGAACAACTAGAAAGAAGATCAATGAAGAAATTCACTTTTTGAACCAAATTGTTAACCTAACATCTGTAGATCATTCTGCCTAATAGACCATATCTCAGGGCACCAAGCAAACCTGAAGAAATTGAGATCATACAAAGTATCTTTTCTGATCCAAATGGGATAAAATGATTAATATATCTTTTTTAAAACCTGGAAAAGACACAAATATGTGGAAACTAACAAACTAACACTAAGCACTCAAGTTCAAATTAAAAATCAAGAAAAAAATATTTAGAGTTGAATGAAATAAAAATACAACATACCAAAACATGGGCTGCAGCAAAGGCTATGCTTAGAGGAAAATTGATAGTAATAAATGCCTTCATTAAAAATGAAGATACCAAATCGACAGCCTATCTGTACAACTTGAACTAGAAAAGGAAGAGCAGTTCAGCCCAACGCTACCAAAAGAAGAGAAACAATAAAGTCCACAGAAGAATAAATATAGCAAATAGAAAAAAAATGGTATATATATTTTTCATAAAACCAGTAGTTTTATGAAAAGATCAATAAAACTGCCACACCTTTTGGCTAGACTCACAAAGTAAACGAAGATGTAACTATCTAAAATTAGAAAGGAAAGGGCTAATTACAACTGGCCTTCAGAAATGAAAAGGATTGTGAGGGAATCCTGTGAATAGCTGTACACCAACAAATTACTTAATTTAGAGAAAAACTGGATGCATTCTTTGAAACACAGAGTTCTGATATCGATACAAGATGAAATAGATCTCAACAAGGCCATAACAAGTTGGTAAAAATAAGAGATTAAGTTGGTAACCAGAAACACACCAGTCTAGAAAGTTCCTGGACCTGTCAACTTCACTGGGAAATTCTACTAAACATTTATAGAAGTGACTGCAATCCTATTTACCTTGTCAACCAACAGGTGGAAACAGGTCCTAACTCCTTCTATAAGGCTAGCATTTCCCTTGACACCAAAGCCAGTCTCCACAGGGAAACAACAAATATCAGTTATGGTCATCTAGTTGCAAAAATACCCATAGCATACTGAATCAAAAAACATAGTAAAGGGATTATAAACTATGCTCAACTGTGATTAAGCCTAGGAATGCTGCAAAGGTAGTTCAAAATCAGAAAATTAGTTCAGGTAGTATGCCGTGTAAAAGGAAAGGACCACCTATTACCTTAATTGATGTAAAAAAGGTATTTGATAAAATTCAATCCCCTTTTTATGATTTAAAAAACGAAAACAAGGGAGATACCTCACTTTCTCTCACTATTGCTGTTCACCATTCTGGAATGCAAGGAAGGAGCAGCACTCTCCCTCATCACAGATGACCTGATTTTACACAGAAAAAACCCCAACGGCTATCATAATAAAGGAGTTGCGGGGTACAAAGCTAACACACACAAATCAGTTGGCTTTCTACATATTGACAATGGGCAAGCTGAAAATGAAATGAAGGAAACATTACGTTTTCAACAGCATCTAAAATAAAAAGGGACTCATATGTCAGAACATATGGGAGGTGAAGAGAGAAAGGCCAGACACACTGGGATGGGGAGGAAAATGTTCCAGACGTTTGAGAAAGGACCGTGTGACTATTGCCTGCTTTTTCCTGGAAGGTACAGTGGGCTTGGGAAGTCAGAAGTCAGGGCAGTGTGTCTGTCTTTCCTGCTAGCGAAGCAGCACAGTCTGTGAGCTTGTTCCCTGCAGTGAAGGACCCACACAGCAGGGCAGGAGACACGACACCAGAGGTGGGAAGGCATAGGGTCCCCAGTGCAGCGTTCAGGTAGAAGCTCTGGAGCACGAACAACCAGGCATCAGACTTGGTGTGAGGAGGAAACCACGTTAATAAGAAAATGCAAAGACGAAACAAATCTACAAAAACATCCTAAGAGTGACTAGGACACGACTGTGGAGGGCCCAGAAGGCACCCTGTCCTGTAAAACACAAATACGAGGGGACTTAAAGAAGTTCGTGGAAAAATTCCATTATTATGTTTTGATTCACTTTTTCCACAAGCTCTTTGAAGCCCCCTGGTATACAAAGAAAATAATAAAATTAATTTTCTGCAGCTGCAATTTTATACTGGTGTGCCCACCCAGGAAACAACATTTCATTGTGTAGTTCTGGCTTTTTAAGATGACTGGGCATTTAATCAGACTCTAAGGTCACCGTCAAACCTACAGAGCACATTTTGCCCTTTAGAAGACTCAACAGACTGACCCAGCCCCACCCTTGAGCTGGAGTTGCCTGGGTCACCGTGGTTTTGTTTTTAGCTGGCCTCTGACCCCGTTACGTAATCATTCACATTGTGGGACTTATTCTGGTACACGAGTCTTTGGCGCTTTGAGGACAGAGACTGGAAACATCTGCAAATACTTTGGTGGTGAGTGACATTTAGAAACAGGTTAAACAGTAAACTACCATGGGCCATGAAGTGTGGATCTTATGAAAAGTTGTTCAGAACCCGAAACAAAACAAATTATGTCTTACACTTTACATATAACTCTCATGAACACACCCTTTAGATTTCAGAAAGAGAAAAGAATGGGATATAGGAAACTACATATATGAGAGGGCTTTAGAAAGTTTCTGGGAAAATAAAATGAGAAGATAATAGAATTTCCCCACAAACCTTTTAAAGCCCCGTTGTACGTGTGTATATAAGTATGTATAAATGGTGCTAGAATTATTTATATACACTTAAAAGTATCAAAGCAAAAGGTATACTAGTCATTGCTGTTAAGTGCCATCGAGTTGGTTTTGACCCATAACGACCCTGTATAGGGTTTGTGAGGAGTGGCTGGTGAGCTTGAACTGCTGACTTTGTGGCTCAAACCAACTTTTAAACCCAGCACATTCACCCACAGTGCCATTAAAAGGGGGTGATTTAACATTTACCTCTAACTTCTGAAACCATGATACCTTAAAAGACAATTGTTATTCCAACAGCAAATGCACAAACAGAAAAGTGAATGTATCATATAAACACATAGCTTGATGAGTTTTCACCAACTGAACACATTTGGTTCTGTAAACGTAGGTCAAAGATGATCTTGTCAATAAATGGTGAGCATTAGAGAAAAATGTATCTTGAACGCTTTTGGGCACCCAGGACAGAAATCCACTCCAGATGGAGTGCAGATCTACATGCTAATCCTAACAAAGGAGGAAAACCTTCAAGAGCTTAGAGTAGGTGAAGATTTCTTGAAAGGACACACATACAAAATGCTACCTATTGAAGCAAAAAGTGATTAATTGAGTTAGTCAAAAACATATTTCTGTTCTTCAAAAGATACCACTAAGAGAGTGAAGCTTTAGGTCTAGGTTCTGTCTATAAGGCAGTCTTATTTATAGTGGGTAGGGAGCTCTGGTAGTGTAGTGGTTACGAATTGAGCTGCGAACCGCAAGGGTCAGCAGTTTGAAACTACGAGCTGCTCCGCAGGAGAAAGAAGAGGCTTTCTGCTCCTGTAAAAATTTACAGCCTCAGAAACCCTGTCCAGGGTCGCTATGAGTCGGAACCGACTCCAAGGCACACAGCCACCAGCCACCACACACTTTATATTTACAAGTATCTTGATGTTTCCAATTTGGGACCTACTTACATACTTGCCATGAAGTCCTTTTTGACTCACAGCGACCCTACAGGACGGATTAGAGACTAAATCTTTATGGGAATTGCAGCCTCATCTTTTTCCTGCAATTAGAGACCCAGCCTTCCTTCCATTATCAAAAAGTCCTGTTCATCTGGAGAGCTGTCTCTTGAGGCTAGCAGAGTTTAGTGAGAGTAGACAGATCTCACCGGTGGAGGCCCCATGGCTACCCTACCTCTGACTTGACCGTAAAAACACAGGGGTGGTGGAGAGTGAACTGGGGCTCGCCTGGTAAAACCCCAGAAGCTAGAGAAACTAGACTTCATAGTTCTGAGTCTTGACGTTTCCCAGACTCACCTGGACGCTCACACTGCCCTGGAGCTTGAGCTGCAGTTTGATCATGTCCACCTCAGCCGAGGCGCACAGCTGCCGTAGCTCGGCCACCTTCTTGCTCATCTCGTCAATGGCCACCTCGATGGGGTTCAGGTCCGTGTGGTGCTGGTACATGACAGGTATCCGCTTCTTCACATACGGGAAGCAGTGTATTGCTGTGGTGGCGTGAGAGCTAGAGTTATTTGCCAGCTTTACTTCATAATCAAATTGGTAGCGTATTACTAATCATAGCTAACGATTATTGCCGAGGGCTTACTATGCGGCCAGACACTAGGCTGAGCATCCTATATGTATTCATCAGTCCTCTCAATAAAACTAAGCTTACTACTCCCTTCTTATTGATAAAGAACCCGAGGCCTGCCAAAGAGACACTAAAATTGCTGCATTCATTGTCTTCATACAACTTTGCTTAGGGACAGTTTTTGAAGAGGACATTTGTCACCATTCCCAGTTTAATCGTCTGATCCTAACGCACCCCGACTCGACAGCACTTAACAACAAATGAACCCCACCCTTGTTGCGATGAGAACTGAGTGAGCTAGTAAGTATAAAGTGGCTTTGAAGACAGAAAAAACATGAGCTGTTTTGAGAGATCACCAAACAGATTAAGTTCAGAAAATTCATTTTCTCACCCAGGGCAACTCAGATGGTATATACACAAAGTCTGCACAGATCTGAGACGATCAATAACCCATGAAAAAGTGTTCTGAAGAGAAGTATTTCATGAACCAGAAATTTGCAAACTGAGGTACACTAAGAAAGGTATTTAAAAATAATTACACAATGAATAAAAAAAAGAAAGAAAAGAAAATATTGATTTGTTTTTTACAAAAACCCAATAGATACTGTTTTCACATAGTACATGAGCTATCAATACCAACATCAAAGGGTTAGTTTAAAAATGAAAACAATAAACAGGTTCTCATTTGATTTTGACATTTTTATCTTACTGCTGTATGCAACATCTAAGTATCTATGATATTCTCATTTAATACATATTTACTAATTATTAAGTACCACCAAGTTGATTCTGACTAAAGTGACCCTGCTTAAGGTTTCAGCTGGTGGGTTTGAATTGCTGACCTGTGGTTAACAGTCCACTGCTTAACTGATTTACTGTTAAGTGCCATTGAGTCGGTTCTGACTCATTGTGACCCTGTGCAGGGTTTCCAAGGTTTTAGATCTTCATGGGAGCAGAAAACCTCATCTTTCTCCCATGGAGTGGTTAGTGGGCTTGAACCACAGACCTTGTGGTTAAGACGATACGTCCAGTGCACTCCCTATTAGATGTGTGAATAGATATGAGGAAGCTTAATGGAATTTTCCACGAACTTTTTCAAGCCCCCTTTTACGCTTAATACAATTTTATTTTGCTATTGTGGTTGACTATACACAGTGAACAGTTTCTACACGGATCCTTCAGTGGTACCAACTACATTCTTCCAGATGTGGCACTGTCTTTACCTTCCTTTTCGGTGTTACTCCGTCCTGGTTAACATACATGTACTGCTCCCAAACGTTGAACCTTAATTTTTAACAAGCAGAAGTAAGTTGGGAGTGCTTATGTTCGACTCAATACTATTTAGTAAGTGGCTGGGGGGACTTTACTCAGGAAGGACTTATCACAAAATGAGAAACCAGAGTCAGCTTCCTGTAAAACACAAGGTTCAGTGGTGCCAACCAAAGGTCTAATCAAAGCTAGAAACAATGTTCAGCCGAGGCACGCTCATTTGTCACCTCCCGTTCTAGTCTCTAAGTGTTTCACCAATTAAAGTTCAAGGGTTCACCTTGCACATTTCTCTCTGGTCCTCACAGACACCTTGTTTAAGTGGCAGGACTGAGATCAATAAATCCCTTCTGCGCTGAATGTGGCTTTGACATTGTGGTAAGAACTGGATGTTGCTACTTTCCACGCAGAAAAACGATCATTTGACTCTAGCTGTAACTGCATTTGGATAGACTGATGAAGGACTTTGGAAATGCCTACAGTTGTGTCAAAATGCATGCCGTCAGCAGCATTACAGAACACCCTACTGCCGTTGTGTGGTATCACCCTTATCTCTGAGAGGAAACCAAACTCCAAGGGTAAGGCTCTAAGTGACCTGTCCAAGGACTATCCGGATTCCACTCTGTCCAGTTTCTGCTCTGGTGAATAATCACAGGGACAGAAACTATCTGCCATTAAGGCCAAGGAGAGGTCCAATACTAAGAACACTCAGAGAAAACGCAGAGTTCCTTCAGGAGCCTACCAGGTCCCATGTGACTGGGGAGCCACCACTAGCCCTCTCCTTCCACCTTCCTGGCTGGCCTCTCTCTTTTCCCTCACTTTGTTCCAGCCACGCTGGGCCCTGAAAGCATTGGGCATGCATGTCCGTGCCTTTTGTCTCTGTACTGTTTTTCTCCTGCCAGATACATAGGCACGCCTCCTGGTGTGGCGCTGTAGGATAAGCACTGGACTGCTAACCACAAGGTTGGTAGTTTGAACCCACCAGCTGCTCCTCAGAAACCTTCCTCTACAGGGTCACTATGAGCTAGAACAACATGGCTCCTCAGTGAGACCCACCCTGCCACTCATTTATAGGGCCCCTTTCCACTCCAGCCTCATCAACTTGTTTTATCTGTTAATACTTCAGAGCGGGCATCAGAAAGTCCATGGGAAAACAGAATTGCAAGATAATGGAAGTTTCCCCACCAACTTTCTGAAGTACTCTTGTATCTGTTTCCAACGAACGTAAGGTACATTTATTTACGCACTGTTACACTTGCCTGTCCCCTCTTTCTCTGGCATAAGGTGCAGAGGGCACGAGGCCTTTGTTTACCTAATAAACGGCACTGGAATCCTGTGCTCAGAGCATCTTGTTGAATTACTGGATATAGACTGCCTTAATGATGGAGTAAAGAACAAAGGGATCCAGGAAAGTGGAAAATTGATACTGAGTAAGCTGCTGTGTTAGTAATAAACGCTCTCTCGTAATGACTTGTTGTCCTTTAGGAGGAGAATGAAGAAGACTAGATGCCTGTTAAGTGGGGGAGAATGGTGATCTGGTGAGCTTGACTATAAAGTGTGATTGTTAAGCACCGTAGAGAAGGTTTCGACTCATAGCAACACTGTGTAGGGTTTCCAAGGAGTGACTGGTGAGTTTGAACTGCCGACCTTACAGTTCACACTGGTCTTTTGTGCTCCAGTGTTTATCCTACAGAGCCACACTGGGACTCCATACGGTCTAGTGCAGGGGAGTATTTCCAACCTGAGTCCATAGAAAGATGGGAGCCTCACCATGCCTCAGGTGGTCACAGAATAGTGCCTAGGAAGAAGCTTGATGACAAAAGTCCATAAAAGAAGAAACAGAATCACATCAGGGGCAAGCTGATAGAGTTCTACCCTAAGGAACGTGGAGGTGGTGGTGTGGTAGCCAGGAAGAGTAACCCTTGACCGGGTTCAGGGTGGGGCGGGCCAGGACTTTGCTATAACCTGGAATGCCAAAGGGCAGATCTGAAGCAATGCAATGGAAGACCCACCAAGGGGATTCATAACCTAAGGGGAAACACTTCAAGTTCAAAGTCTTTCTGACAGTGACCTAGTCTGTGTATCTTTAACTAAAGGTCAGAGTTTGCATACTTTATTTTTAGTAGCACTTCTATAACCCCTTCTCTAATTTTTTTCTCTGATGTACAGAAACTAGTCACTTTTAAGTAATTTAAGATCTTTCAGGGCAAAGGCTACATCCTGTCTGGGTTTTGTTGCGCCATAACCCCCTACTATTCATCATCAACCTCCACAGGCAAGGAGCTTAGTGATAGATGTTGTTTGTTATAGCCACTGTCCAGTCAACCCTCAACTCAAGTGGACTGGATCATTGGGATCTATCAGGTGTTCATTAATTTCTCAGAAACAGATGGCCAGGCCTTTCTTCCTATTCTTAAAGAGAGACAATCTGGAAACTCCACTGCTGAGATTCAGCATCATGGCCAGCCTCCTCTGACAGATGAGTGACGGCTGCCCTTGTCTGGTAATCAAGTCAGGACCTCCCTCATTGAAGGAGAGCACTCTACAACTGACTACACCCAGCTCCTAGCAGAACAAGTGCCTCTTTGCTCTTCCTAGTTAGGGTTACATAGTGGTATTATTGGACAAGCAGATGATGCCACAGTTCCCACTCTGCAGATGAGGAAACCAAGGCATAGTGGGGATCAGACTCTGGGTCTGTGGGTCTCCCTGACGCAGACTTCTCTGTTCCCCACTGTGCCTTCTAAGCTATCAGCACACGTGCCTACTTGGCCTCTGGTCCTTTCAGCCCTTCTGTTCTGGCACACACAGCTTGATCCATGTCCTTTACAATGTTGTTGTTGTTGTTGTTGTTGTTACACTGTAGCTCTCATGAACAGGTGGCCAGGGAAACCGCCCTCTGGTAACTATCAGTGAATCAGTATGTGACCTTAATGGAACCACTGACTCAACAATGAACTAGATGTATTCGAAGCGATTTGCAACTTGAGCATGTGTCAGAATCACTTTGTTCAAACTCAAACAGCCCCAGTGGTGAGGATTCGGTCAGCCTGGGGTAGGGCCTGAGAATTTTCATTTCTCACAAGTTCAAGGGTGATGTTGGTGCTGGGACAACCCAGGGGTAATGAATGACTTCAGTGATCAAAAGCGAGCAATCCCAGCTGGAGAGATAAGCACTGAACTGGTATCTCCACAACATGACTCAGCCCCCGCCTTAAGAATCTGCTATGAGGGGTACATTCTAGAAGCTGTTTATACCCGGGAAGGGGCTCACCTTTCTGAGGATGGGAGGTGTGCTATACAAATGTGGTTAGTCTAAGAGCAGGAGTAGGGACTTGTTAGGTGCCATCGAGTCAATATCCAGACATGTAGAATTACAATTTAAAAAATTTTTGTCTTAGAACCCTTATGTTGTTGTTATGTGCTGTGGAGTCGGTTCCGACCCATAGTGACCCTGTACAGCGTTTCTAAGGCTATAAATCTTTACGGGAGCGGAAAGCCTCATCTTTCTCATGAGGAACAGCTGGTAGTTTTGAACTGCTGTGCCTGAGGTTCGCAGCCTGATTCGTAACCACTACGCTACCAGAGCTTCTTCAGAACCCTTAAAGGAAGGGTCAAAGTCTCCATGGAATATGCTGCTGTGGGCTATGCTATAATGATATACACACACAGGAGGGTCTTCAAAAAGTCTGTGGAAAAATTCCACTTTCTATTCACTCTATTTTTCCATGAATTTTTTGAAGCCACCTTGTGCATGCACACAAATACACCTACAATGTATGTTACTGTAAAGTGTCTTCAAGTCAGTTCTGCCTAGTGACCCTGCACAGGGTTTCCAAGGTTGTGTATCTTTGCTGGAGCAGAAAGCCTTTTCATCTTTTTTCACTTGGTGGGCACAAACCACCGACCTTGTGGTTAACAGTCCAGTGCTTATCCTAGACAGACACCTCACATTATTATTTATTTCTGCTAACAGCTTTACTGAGAGGTAATCTAACATGAACGTAGCCCTGGTACACAGTGGATGACGAGCTGGGTTGCTAACCCAGTTTGAATCTAACAGTTAGTCCTCGGGAGGTTTACAGCAGGGGCGGGGAATGTCCGGCCCATCGGCTGTACGAGGCCCATGAAATCATTTGGTTTGGCCCTGTCAAGGTAACTGTATCACAATGTTGTTGTTAAGTGCTGTCGAGTCAGTTCTGACCCATAGCGACCCTGTACAGGGTTCCCAAGTAGTAGCTAGTAAGCTTGAACTGCCGACCTTCTGGTTCAAACCGATCTTGCAGTCCAGTGCATTATCCCACAGTGCCACAGCAGGACTTCAGCCATCATCAGGGATGAGTTCATTAAATGTTTAATCAAATATAGCAGGCTAATTTTTAAGTTGGTAATTTTGTATGGCTCATGAATGATGTTACAAATTTGGCAGAAAAAAGGTTCCCCACCCCTGCTATAAGGTGTTCTGGTAACGTAGTGGTTATGATTCGGGTTGTTAACCTCAAGGTCAGCAGTTCAAAACTACCAGTAGTGCGGCAGGAGAAAAATGAAGCTTTCTGCTCCTGTAAAGACTTACAGCCTCAGAATCCCTGTGCAGAGTCACTATGAGTCAGAACCGACTTCACGGCACATCACCATCGTGACCACCCCAGCTATCGACTCCTGGACTTCGAGCCACAGATCAGCAGTTCAAACCCACCAGCTGCTCCTTGGAAACCCTGTATGGGTCGCTATGAGTCAGAACCAACTCCTCGGCATACAACCACCACCAATTAAATTATGAATTTAACGGTGAGAGGCCGGCCTCATGTGGACTTCTTCCCCCTCGGTGGTGGGAAACCAGGAGCCTCTGACACACCCCATACTTAAACTGGCTTCCGTCTCTATTCTTCTCAGGTCTACAGCATGTTGTATTTTAGCCTACCCCAGTTTACACCACTGACCCTGACCTAGGAGTGGATGGGGCGGGCTCCCCTCAAGAACGTAAAGATCACTCCCACAGGATTCTACACTTGTTGGGAACTGGAAAGTGATGGCAAACCCTATTTCTGCCAATGGATTATTCATTGTCACACAGGGACACATGACCAACTGAAACCTTCAACCCTTTTTATATATTTCAGTAGATTGCTGGTGGTGGCTGTCTGCCTTGGAGTCAGTTCCAACTCATAGCGACCCTGTACAGGATTTCCAAGGAAACCATTTATTTTCAAAACAGTGTTTGAAAAGTAGAATGTGGCAGGCTTCTGGCAGTGGAAGAGCCACTATATAATAGGGGACCATACAGAGTCCTGGGGTGGCGCTGTGGGTTAATGCTCCAGGCTGCAAAGCCGTTTGAACTGCAAGGTTGGCAGTTCAAGCTCCCCAGCTGCTCCTTGGAAACCCTATACAGGGTCGCTATGGGTCGGAACTGACTCAATGGCACTTCACAACAACAACATACAGACTTCAGAAGTAGTCAACCAACTGAAATCTGTATAAAACTGTAAAAGCTTTCTGGGGAGATGTGGACCTATTGTTTTCCTAAGACTCTAAAAAGGGGTCAGTGACTTTATATGTAAGATAGGAACGTATAGTCTTAATGGAAGGAAACAATGTCAACATTATCAGCGCAGGAAGTCTGTCTGAATTTAAGAACAACGGCTGAGTAAGGGATCACCGTGGGACACAAGCGGGTAGGTGGGGAAGCCAAGTGCACTCTAAGGCCCTCCCAAACCTAAAGGCCTATTCATTTGTTAGAAAACCCACTCAGAGTGTCCGGTAGGTGAGGGCAAACCTGTGAGCACTGTGCGCCGCTTGCATTGCTCCTCCACGCCGCCCTGTCTCTTTCCTGTCTGCGTGAAGGGCATCTCAAACATGAAGCGCCGGATGTTGTGTGACCTCTCAAAGTCCGTTTTCCTTTCTTGCAGTTCTTTTTCATCAAAGAATGGGGTCACGTGGGTCACCTGGATATACGCATACTTGGAATCCAGATCCTTAGGGTTGACCTTCAAACAAAGAAGCAAAAGTGAAGACAGGTGCTGCTTACAGAAGTCTGTGAAGCCTGTGAAGGTGGGTTTTCCACCTTCCTTTTAAGGGTTTTTGAAAAATTAAAAATCGTTGAAAACTTAATAAATATCTTCCTACTAGTAGCGTAGTGGTTATGAGATGGGCTGCCAAATTCAAGGTCGGCAGTTCGAAACTACCAGCCGCTCTGCAGGAGAAAGATGAGGCTTTCTGCTCCCGTAAAGATTTACAACCTCGGAAACCCTGTACAGGGTCGCTGTGAGTTGGAACCAACTCTGCGGTACTTACCAACAACAACAATATTCAACAGTTGTTAATGTTTCATTATATTTGTTTCAAACACACGTGCACGTTGTGGATATACGTAAGTACTTCAGAATGGCCCATATCGTAACATTTCAGTTGGTTATGTAGAACAGTGTCTACATAACCACAATATGGTTATCATGCCTAACAAAATTAACAATAATTCTCTAATACCAATCCGTACATAGTCTTCACAGACATTTTCTCAAATGTCCCCAAATGTCACTTATAGCTTTTATGTTTGAACTAGTCTCTAATCAGTGATCACACTCTATATATTTTATTTGCCAAATCTCTTTAGTTTTGCTTAATCTACAAGTATTCCCTACTATTTTTTAAAGAGACTCAAGAGAGTGAGTTGTTTTTTTTTAAGAAAATTAATTTTCATGGTTCTAGACTTTTCTGATCATTCCTACACTGTATTTTTATATATTTCATTAGGAGAGGAAACCATTTCTGTTTTAAAACAATGTTTGAAAACTAGATCCCCCAATCATAATTCCTAAAGCTCTAGATTAAATAATCTAATTTAGGTACAGATTAAAAGACTATATAGATTTATTACCTGATTAACTCAATGCAGGAATGCTTTAGAAACTATTTCATAATAGGAAATGAATCATAGGCACTTTTCACATAGAACAAAAGCTAATGATTCAGGTGACAAATCGATTTTGCACATTTGAATTATATTTTGCTTTTGAGAGCTGTAAATGGGCTGAGGAAGAAACAGCCATGCAGAAAGCTCTGAAGACTAGACTGGGATCAGGGCAGACAGACGGATGAGAACAAGACAGCTTTACTGTTCTCAATGTAACATGCGCAAGTACGCTCTTTACTGAGATTTTTTGTGTGAAGGAGGATGAAAAATAGATATGAAGGAGCCTTAAACTTTAGAATCTAAGAAAATAAATTTACCCATGAAGTGATTTCCTTTTCTAGCCAACCATAGGAGGGAGCATGGTGGCTCTGTAGGATAAACACTGGACTGCTAACCATAAGGTTAGCAGTTAAAGCCCACCAGTTGCTCCGAGGGAGAAAGATGTGGCTTTCTACTCCTGTAAAGATTTACAGTCTCAGAAACCCTTTAACAGGGTATGTATGATTCGGAAGTAACTCAATGGCACTTAACAACTACAGCAACCAACCATTATAACTTAAATTTCCTTAGTGGAAACGATTTTAAAGCAGTAAGAGTAAATGAAGCCATTAAGTTATTACTTCTATTTTTCTCCCCCAAAAAAGTCATCTATAAAATTGTAAAATCATTATAAAACAAAACAACAATGACAAAAAACAAAACAAAATCCATGATCAATGATCAATTCCAACTTACAGTGATTCTACTGGGTAAAGTGGAACTGCTTTATAGGGTTCTGAGGCTGTAACTTTTTACCAAAGTAGATTGCCACATCTTTTTCCTGCGGAGCAGCTGGTGGGTTCAAACTGCCGACCTTTGGGTTAGCAGCCAAAGTACCTTAACCACTACACCACGAGGCTTCGTATTGAAATGCTGTTGCAACAGGGGAGAGTCCAGATCTAAGTGAATTCCACCGCTGAAACAGAGCAGCAGCGAGGTGGGCTAGAGGAGAAGGACTAGAGGTTATAGGTGCTCATCAGGAAGGTGGGGAGTTTGCAATTAGGGCCATATATGGTTTGGCATGCTTTCTGTTGTGACTAGGCCACCTGGATCCTATAAAGGGTAGAGGAGAGGGAAGGACATGAAGGAACGCCCCATAGCTGGATGTAAGAGGAAGGCCGGGGGCGGGGGCCAGCGTAGGAAGTCTGACTGAAGTTTAGTTAGAGGAAGGAGAAGGCTGTCTTGGTTAGAACCTTGGACCTTCTCTTACAACTCTTCCAGATATCTGGACTCAAAATGGTATCTATTTTCAGATATTATTTTATAAGATTGTTGTTGTTAAATGCCGTCAAGTCGATCTGACTCAGTGATCCTGTAAAGGGTTTCCAAAGAGTGGCTGATGGGTTTGAAGTGCAGACCTTGTAGTTAGTAGTCTAGTGCTTGTCCTATAGCGCTGCCAGGGCTCCTTCAGAAAGGAAGGAAGTAAAAAGATTCCTACCACTGATGAGCGCGCTTCATTTGTCCCTGGGTTTGTTTATTCCTACACATATTCATGAGCATACAATCACACACAATCCATTAAGAAAATTATACTGCTACGAAACTTATCCAAATATGGTCATACCTTGCCAGAATCCTGTATCATTTTCACATTTTCAGGACCAAACTTATCCGAGTAAAGTTTAAGGAGTCTTTGAGAAATTTCTGATAGAGGTGTGAGTTTGGGTTCTTTGTAAATATACTCCTTCCCATCTTCATCTTCAAAGAATCCCTGTGACACAAAGCACAATGAGAGCTAGCCTCGAACGCCAGCCCAGTGCATACTACCCAGGGAGGGTTCTTTTGTTATCAGAGGTAAAGCAGACAAAACAGAATGATTCTAAAATCAGATCCTATGGACACAGGCTTTGCTGACAGAATGAAAACGACAATGTCAAGTCTGGGCGCAAAGATTAAGAACAAATACAAATACGGTCAAACTTACTCAACCACGTCGTCATGAGGGGTTGAGTGAAATGAGAGATTCGGGGTTCAAGGCTGTGATTTCTCAGTCAGGTCCAATGAAGGGATTCAGCCTATTTCACATTCCCAGAAAGCACACCCAACAGCAGAAAAATGGTTCAATCACCTGCTCCAGGCAGGTGGTCTCAGAGTCACCCCGACACGCTTCTCCATTTACACAGGTTTTATAGGACAAATGGAAGCACCGGTCTGAAGAACTTTCAGCAGAAGTTATGTGAACTCCTGTTTTGCCTTATTGATAAGCAAAGTATCAAAGGCCTATTGTAAAATTACCAGAAGATATTTTTGTTTTCGTCAGTCACTATTTTAGCACCGATCTCGTGTGAATACAACAGGGCTTAGAATTGCATGGGAAGTGAAAAAGGTTGAAAAAATTGAAAGTCCAGACCGTGGTTAATATTTTGAAATAAATTTAAAAAATGTCTCATCTCAAATGAAAGAGAAAAAATGGTGCAAAAAAAAAAAAAAAAAGAGTGAATAAAAAGAAAGCAAATTAATGTGAAACAAAAAAACACCCACAGCAAACTAGGAGTATGGATGCAGTAATTTCACTACATTACTTGCATCGGAAGCATGTACTGTAATTACCTCCACATCTGTTTCACTGTCTGTAAACTGGTATTGCTATAAAGTTATAAAAAACAATAACAGAATAAAGTAAAGTTAAATAGTGCTCATAGAAAACCACATGCCCTAAACAAATGGAGTCTAATTTGTACCATTTAATGATGTTAGAGATTTGAAGGTTAACACTTAAGTTAAATTTAAAGGAATCCTTCTATATGGGGTGTCGGAAATATTATGATGACAAACAGGCTGGTGGGAGGCACAAGTACAAAGGAAGTCAGAAAGTCTGAATTTTGGTTTAAAACATGCAGTCTAGATGTCGGAGGAGATGGTGATTTATTTCTGTAAGTGGAACAAAATGTGAATTTAAATCTGTTTTGGAGTTTGTATGGGTTAGACAGATACATACAGATGAGAAGAGAAAAGCTGTGGGCCGCCCTGAAGTACCGAGACGCCGCTAAGAATGTCTTATGAAGGGAAAACTTACCGCTGCCTTCAAAAAGTCATAAAGACAGGAAGGAGGAGGAGGAGGAGACAAACAACAACAAAAAAGCAGAAAGTTTACTGAGGAAGATAAGAATCATACTGAATATGAAAAGTTCATCAAATTAGCATTTATAGAAGTTCAAAAACAAAAAAAACTTGACAAAATCTAACTTTATAGAGTTCGTTTTCATTTTTAAGGGAAAAAAAAAAGACATCTGCCAGCCTGTGGAAAGGCACAGCGGGGCTCACCTGCCCGAAGAAGGCCACTCGGAAGTAGGTACCCAGGAGCCTGCGGCCTGAGAGCATGACCTCGGTCACCTTGCTGTAGGCCCGGTGCAGTGTGTCGTACAGATGGGCCAGCCTCTGGAAATCAGAACAACACCCGTGTCTGCCCAGTGGCAAAAATACCCGATCAACTGCACAAAAACACTCACATGTGGTAAAGCAGGTAAATAGTGCTGTCAAGTCAATTCTGACTCACTGGGACCCTCTATTGGATTTCCCAGGAAAGGCTGGTGGGTTGAAATTGCCAACCTTGTGGTTAGCAATCCAGTGCTTAGCCTACAGGGTCACAGCAGGACTCTCTAGACTTAAGTGAAATACTAAGGATATATTTTTGACTATTTAACTTACAGTCATTAAAAAACAAAACTATGTAGTAAATATTGCTGCTGTTGGGTCAGTTCTGACTCACAGTGACCCGACATAGGGTTTCTGAGGAGTGGCTGGTGAGTTTGAACTGCCAACCTTGTGGTTCAACTGACCTTTCAGTCCAGTGCTTATCCTACAGCACCACACCAGGACTCCTGCGGTCAATACGTTGTTGCTAAGTGCCGTTGAGTCAGTTCCGACTCATAGTAACCCTGTTTGGGGTTTCCAAGGAGCGGCTGGGGAGTTTAAACTACCAACCTTGCAGTTCAACCGACCTTTTGGTCCAGTATGTATCCTACAGTGCCACACCAGGATTTGTGTAGTCAGTATATTATATGTAACACAATATTAGCCATTCCACCATTTTTACAGTTAACCGAATTAATATTGTGACTTAATTTATGTTTATGCTGTACAACCATTACCATCTGTTTCCAGAACTTTCCATTACCCTTCACAGTGTCTCAATGCACCTGAAGCACTCAGTCCTACTTTCTCCCTGCCTGCCCCTGGTCTTTATATGCTTGCCTATTGTAGATTTTTCATATAAGTGGGATCATACAGTATTTGTCCCTTTGTGACTGACTGACTTCACACAGCATAACGTGTTCATGGTCCATCTATGTATACTGTAGCATGCATCAGGACTGCATTCCTCTGGAGGGCAGAGGAAAACTCCACTGTATGTATGGACCTCAGTGATTGGTCACTACTGATGGACAGTGGAATTTTCACCTTCGGGCAATGGTGAACAGCATTGCAGTGTGCACTGAGTTATAAGCTACAGTGATGTTTCTGAGTTACAGTATTTCCTACTCAAAGGTGCGGGTGCGGATGGCCCGTCAACCCTGGATTTGAGTAGGTAAGATTGTCCGTGTATGGTAAACCAATTCTGCTTTGCGGTTATCATGACATATCAGAGATGGAAACGCCTTAAGGTGACGGTTGTCAGCTGGCTTTGATTTGGCATTCTAGGAAGCACTGTACAAGTTCGCCAGCCCGGGAAGGATGGAAGGGTTACCATTTTCTCAGGCAGGATTCTCTGTGAGTACAAAGCTCTGTTCAAGATGGCATCCCTTGTTGTTGGTAGTGTGTACAGGTAGGATGGGGTGGAGATTGGGGGTCACCTCTAGTGGAATGTGGAGGGACAGAGACCATCTGTTCATCATTGGACCATGGTCTGCTGCTTCTCTACATAGTAGATCTAGAAATATGTGTCATTCCATTGTCCCCTCAAATAAAGGGGGAAAACCAAATCACTTGGGTACCTCGAAATCCCTCTGCTTCTCGTAAAGGGGGATGATGAGTTTGTAGATGTCGGCGATCAGCTCGAAGCGCTCGGCCTTCCAGAGCCCGTCTGCACACTGTTCTAGGAGCTCCATCAGCACATCCTGTCAGAGAGGTCAGACAAGAAGGTGAGGCGGGTGGGAGGAAGACGGTATGCAGAGCATTTCAACATGGAGCGAATTTACAACATTCACATCTACCACACTTCACCATTCACCATGGGGTTCTCTCCTCAAGAGCCAGTTTTCAATGTTAACAAGTAAAAATGGCAAAGGGCCACATTATAGTGAATGGTAAGCTCCGCAGCTTCACATAAGCACTCCGTTAATACAAGTAATTTAGAAACACAGAGCTTCCTTTCTGAGGAACAATGACAATCCTGAGGCACAGTTACTCAGCAGAGGACTTCAACTCTAAGTAAACAACTTGGCATGACTTATGATGGAGAGAAGGCACTGCCCAACATTTCCTTTCTGAGGAAATGCCCCACTGAAGTTGGGGTACCCATTCCATGTGGCAGCATAAAGCCCTTGAGCACTGAAGGAAACTAATGCTACTCCTAAGCGCTGCTGCTGGTGTAGTGGGTTCTGTGTGGGGCTGTGAACCACCAGCTGCTCCATGGGAAAAAGATGAGACTTTCTGCTCCCTTTAACATTATGGTCTTGGAAACCTTATGTTGTTATGAAGTGCCATCGAGGTGACCCTGTATACGATTTCCGAGGAGTGGCTGGTAAGCTTTAACCGTTGTCCTTGTGGTCTAAACCAACCTTGCAATCCAGTGCATTAACCTGCAGCACCACACTAGGACTCCCCCAGAAACTCTAAACAGGGTCATTACAAGTCCAAACTCAACAACACAAGGGCACACAACAGCAACAAAACTACCTGTGGATCTGATTTCACTTAATCAGCAGAACCCTATTTTCTGATCACAGTCATTGCATCATATGGGGGGGGCATATATCTACACTGGCCAATCAGAATGAATTTTAGGACCTATCTTGGAATGATGGGATGTAGCTTTAACTGGGGAAAGGTATCAGAGTGGGGACCCTTCCCCCCAAAAGAACAACTGTACTTTTTTTTTCATAACTTCTTGAACGTTTGGAGTCGGCACCATTGAATGTCATTCTTTTTATGGCATTTCCTAATGAGATTCAAAATTCTACCTTTATTGTTTAAGCCTCTGAGTGGGATTTCTAATGCTATTGAATACACTTTCACATTTTTATTCATCATCCGTATATGCTTAGTGAAGTATCCGTTTGTATTTTTTGTTCATGTTTCTATTGGGTCTTGAGAATTCCTTATATATATTAGGTAAAAGTCCTTTATCATATGTGTGCTTTGCAAACATTTTCTCAATCTGTAGATGATTTCTGGATTTTCTTCACAGTATCTTTTGAAGAACAGATACTTTTAATTTTGTTGAGATCCAACTGACCATTTTTCATTTTGTGGATAGGGCTTTAAATATGAGGGGACTTCAAATAATTCAGGGAAAAAATGGGATTAAAAGACAATGAAATTATTTTCCCCTAATATTACATCTATGCGCCAGACTGCAAAGCCATTTGAACTGCAAGGTTGGTGGTTCAAGCTCACCAGCTGCACCTCAGAAACCCGATACAGGGTCACTATGGGTCGGAACCGACTCGATGGCAATTAACAACAACAATATTGTATCTACTTGAAGTCACTTACCAACAACAACATTATATTTAGGAGTCCTAACATGGCACTGTAGGATAAGCACTGAACCACAAGGTTGGTTTGAATCACAAGGTCGGTGGTTCAAATTCACCATCCGCTCCTCAGAAACCCTATACAGGGTTGCCATGAGTCAGAACCAACTCAATGGCACTTAACAACAACATCATATTTAAGAAATCTTTTCCAACCCAACATCACAAAGATTTTCTCCTGTGTTTTCTTTGAGAAGAAGTTTAATGACTTTACATTTAGGCCTATAATCCATTTTGAGTTATTTTGGGATATGGTGTAAATTATGGGTCAAGATGGTCTTTCTTTTTCAAATGGATATCTAGTCTTTCCAGCACCATTTGATGAAAGACTCTTTTCTCCAATGGCAGTCTTTGAACCTTTGTTAAAAAATCAATTGACAAGAGATGTGTGGGTTTATTTCTGTTCTCTCCATTTTCTTACATTGATCTATGTGTCTATCCTAAAACCTATACCACAGTTTTATATGAGAGTTTCTCATCAGTGACCTCTGACATTTTGGACAGGCTAATTCTTTGTTGTGTGGGGCCATCCTGTGCACTCTAAAATGTTTACCAGTATGTCTGACTTCTACACATTGAATGCCAAGAGTAACCCCTTCCTCCTCCAGGTGGTGACAAACAAACATATCTCCAAACATTGCCAAGTGTTTCTCCCTGGTGGGAGAGAAACTGTGTCTGGTTGAGGACCACTGTTTTAGCGTCACACTGAAGACAGGTCGAGTGAGTCTTTTAACTTCTGAAAAGTTGATTCGGCTGTTGTTTCTGATGTGTGTGTGTGTGTTTCCATGTGAAACTGTAGAATCAAATTTGTCAATTTCTACAAAAATTCTAGGTGAACATTTCATTTTGAGTGCTCTGAATCTATATATCAATTTGCGGAGACCTGTTAACAATCTTAAGTCTTCTAATTTAAGGTTCCTTTGATTTCTTTCATCATTGTTTTTTTTTAACACACAGATACATACAGATTTTTACCTAAATATTTCATGTTTTTTTTATATTATTGTAAATAGTAGTTTTTTTTTTTTAACTTTCTACTGTTATTTTCAAGGAAAGACTTTAGTGGACATGACTTAAAAACAGCCGTATCTGTGAATATATGTGAACCCATGGTATATAAGAATTGCTTAAATGTGAAGGCTAATTGGTTTCTGAATATTGATCTTGTATCTTGCGACTCTGGTGTTAATAGCTTCTTAGGTATACTTGGGATTTTCTATGTAGACAATTTTGTCTTACATGAATCGACACTTGGATTTCATTTTCTTGACTTATGATATTAGCTGGAATCCCCCAGACAGTGTTGAAAAGGAATGGGGATAGCAGATTCTCCTGTCTGGTGCCTGATTTTGGACAGAAAGCCTTCAGTATTTCACCAGTAATTATAGTGGTAGGTAGCTCTAGAGTTTTGTGGTAGGTAGATTCCCTTTTCCAGGTTGAGGAAGTTCTTTATTAATCACAATTGCAGAGGCTTTTTATAATGAATAGATGTTGAATTTTGTCAACATTTTTGTGTGTGTATGCATCTATTAAGATAATCATGGTTTTTCTAATTTATTTTGCTGATCTGGTAAATTATACAGATCAGCTTTCCAATGTTGAACTAACACTAACTGGCATTCCTGGGGTAAACGTCACTCAGTTATAGTTTTCCTTTTTTAAGGAGCTCTGGTAGTGTAGTGGTTATGAATCGGGCTGCTAATCTCATGGTCAGCAGTTCGAAACTACCAGCTGTTCCACAGGAGAAAGATGAGGCTTTCTGCTCCCGTAAAGATATAGAGCCTCGGAAACCCTGTACAGGGTCGCTATGAGTCGGAACTGACTCCACAGCACTTAACAACAACAACATACTGCTGGACTCTGGTAGCGTAGTAGTTATGAGTTGGGCTGCTAACCTCAAAGTCAGCAACTTAAAATTACCAGCCGTTCCATGGGGGAAAAATGAGGCTTTCTGCTCCCATAAAGATTTTGCAGCTTTGGAAACTCTATACAGGGTCACTATGAGTCAGAACCGACCCGACAGCACTTAACAACAGCAAAACATGTTAAAAAGCAACTATGAAATTCTTAACAAAATACTAGCAACTCAAATCTGGTGGTTTGTGGTGATGTGCCATGGAGTTGGTTGTTGTTAAGTGTCTTCAAATCGGTTCTGAATCATAATGACCCTGTATAGGGTTTCTGAGAAGCAGCTGGTGGGTTTGAACTGCCGACCTTGTGGTTCACAGTGCAGTGTATCCTCCATGTTGTAAATGAAGAAACAGGCCCTCTGATTTATTCATTACTGACCTAATGCCTATGGTTATAGAGCCAAATAAAATAAACATTTTTAAAGCAGTAACAAGCCAATTTACTACAGACTACAGACTGTCCTGTGGGCTTTTAAACCCCACCTGTAAAGCAGACCATTGAACTCCTGAGCCACACTTAGTGCAAATCATAAAACTGTCATTTGTGTAACTGAACTCTGTACCGATGCTTATAACAAGATACACCAATTGTCATACTTTTATTGGAGGTGCCATTAAGTGAAAACACTAAAGACAGATAAGTAGCAACCACCAGGGCAGCCAGAGATGAAAAGGAAGTGAGCAAAGGCACTATTTAATCCTACCTCTCGGTGGTGCGCACCTGTATGTTATGAAGACAAGACGCACACCGCTCTGCATTTCTACTTTATTTACTTTGAATCCTCAGAAATCACTGCACCTGAAACCAGAACGCATCCAGACAACTGTCCACTTGTGATGACCTTGAGAAGCCTACAGAAGGCCTGATGGTAAACATGAAGCTATTTTTGCTAAATGTCATATCTGGTTTAAAAACCAACAAAACACCCTCAACTGATGCTTTGTATCCAGTAAGTACAGGTTTTGTAATTTCAGACTAGTTTGGAAAAGATCTCTGTTGACCACGCTCATTGTTAAACGGGCCACGTTTTTTGTTTATGGGCCACACGGCAGTGCAGTGGTGAGCACTAAGCGGCTGTCTGGGAAATCCCACATGAACGCAGCGTTTGTGATCCACTGTGGATGGTAATGCCTGTGTGCGTCTGTGTTTGGACAAGGGGTTTTTCAAATTCTTGCTTATAGGAAATTGGTTCCACCTTAGAAGTGACTGATTTAATCAGTCTTTCCTATGAAGCACTGCAGGAGAATGCACCGGACCCCAAGGTCAGTTTGAACTGTAAGGTCGGCAGTTCAAACCCACTAGCTGCTCCTCGGAAACTCTATGAAGAGTTGCTATGATTCGGAACCAACTTGATGGCACTTAACAACAACTACCCATGAAGCTAGGTGTTGTGTCTACTAGCTACCATTTGGGCATAACTGTAACTCTGGGACTTCATATAGGCAGCTGTTTACTGCCCTGCCTTGACCGTTTCCACTGTCTTGTCATTTCTCAAGAGACATTTGAGGAGCACCTGCTTTTGAGAATAGCCACTGGGATGCTTGTTCAAATACAGATTCCTGGGTCTCCCAAATGACTCTGGGGATGGGGGTGAGGGTGGACTCTAGGGGTGGGTGGGGATAAGTTTGAGCCTCTGATTTGTACTAGGAATTACGTCTGAGGACTGCTCACTCAGTGACACCCGAGTCTGCTACCTCAGTTCTACATGCCCCACGCCAGCACACAGCTAGTTTACAGACTGAAGCAACATGTATGTGAATACAGAAATCTCCAGATTACAAAGGACTCGGCCGACAACCGGTACAGTTCAAGAACCAAGCGTGAGGAGCAGCAGAGTTTGCTGGACAACACGCCTAATGTCTGCAACACCAAACTCAGTCGTTTCAAAAGGAAGCAGAGTGGTATCCCCTGGTATGAGGCAAAGTAGAGGAGGTGGCCAAGTGCCATCATCACGCTGATTACTTATTCATCACTACTATTGCAGACAGTCCTTGTAACAGTGAACATATGCCCCGGAGATTTATACTTCAAGATCATGTTCGGTTAAGGAAAAGACTTTTATGGTTCAAGCAATCTCCACGGCTTGGATGAAATCTGAACAGAATAATCACTGGCGCAGTGGTTAAGCGCTCAGCTGCTAACCCAGAAGTTAGTGGTTTGAAGCCACTATCCGCTCTGTTGGAGGAAGAAGCAATCTGCTCCCATAAAGATATACAGCCTTGAAAACCTCACAGGACAATTTTACTGTGTCCCACGGGGTCTCTAGGAGACTGAATAAACTCCACAGCAATGGGTTTTTAAACATTGCCTAAGTTTTACTGAAGGAGCTCTGGTAGCGTAGTGGTTATGAATCGGGCTGCAAACTGCAAGGTCAGCAGTTCAAAACTACCAGCTGTTCTGCAGGAGAAAGATGAGGTGTTCTGCTCCCATAAAGATTTATAGCCTTGGAAACCCTGTTCGGGGTTACTATGGGTCGGAACTGACTCGATGGCACTTAACAACAACAACAACAGCAAGTTCTACTGAAGGAGCTCTGGTAGTGTAGTGGTTATGAATAGGGCTGCGAACCGCAAGGTCAGCAGTTCGAAACCACCAGCTGTTCCGCTGGAGAAAGATGAGGCTCTCTGCTCCCGTAAAGATTTACAGCCTAGAAAACCCTGTACAGGGTCGCTATGAGTCGGAACCAACTCTATGGCACACAGCTACCAAATTCTGCTGACCTTACTATCTCTTAAGATGTTCCGTAGATGTAAACACATTGCTTGTCACTGGTAAAGATATCTTTGAATAGAAGTGCTTTTGGCTAATAGAAGCCAGAGACTTTCCTAGTTAATTTTGTATAATAAATAATTGTTGTTAAGTGCCATCGAGTCGGTTCAGACTCATAGCGACCCTGTATGGGGTTTCTGAGGAGTGGCTGGCGAGCTTGAACCACCACCAACCTTGTGGTTCAAACCAACCTTGCAGTCCAGCGCATTAACCTGCAGCATCACACCAGGACTCCAACCATTAATACACAATGGTAATTTTGCAGTGGTGATAGCAGTTGCAGAGGTTTTGTAAAATATAAGTTTACTATACAGGATATTTACAATTTTCTCGGTCAATTTCCGCTCTGCTCCGTGGCCCCCAGCTCCGTTGTGACATGTGGAGGCTGGGGTACACATGGGTGACAGGATGGCTTATCCTCTGGCTGCTGGTTGAGCTTGGCCAACGGAAGGTCCCGGAAGGGCAGGAGGAGAGTGAGGATAGGGCGTTCATTCTCTTGGCTCCTCCCTGCCAGGATGCCATGGGCCACAGGTCCTGTTAGGCAGCCTCCTTGATACAGTCTCTCTCTCTGTGCGACAACCCAGCGGTTGTTCAGTGGAGGGGCCGGGGGGCGGGGAGGAGTGTGATGCTGCAATATTTCTTGTTCATTTCCATAAATCCTGATCACACTTTTTAAGAAGCTGTACAGGCTGGGAGCAATTTTCAACTGTATAATGGACTAAGAATTCAGTCTACACAGGCTCAAACTTGTGAAACACACTTGTCAATAGGAATGGGCTGTTTCTCTTTGTCTAATCGAAAGCAACTGGGAAGGAGCCTGCTACTGAGATCAGAGTTGGGAAAGATGGAGTTGCTACGGATAACACTCACCAGAGGCCTGCTTCTAGGAGAATTGTGTGTTTTCTGTAGAAATCCCTTAAAATCTTTGTAGGAGAGAATTGGAAACATTTAGTGCTGTCTAATAATGAGTCCAAGGTGCTCTGATAGCGTTGTGGTTACGAATCGGGCTGCAAACTGCAAGGTCAGCAGTACGAAACTACCAGCTGCTCTGCAGGAGAAAGATGAGACTTTCTGCTCGCGTAAAGATTTACAGCTTCAGAAATCCTGTACAGGGTCGTTATGAGTCGGAACCAACTCCACGCACATAACCACCACCACCAATAAGGAGTCCTGGTGTGGCGCTGTGGGTTAATGCGCCAGACTGCAAAGCCATTTGAACTGCAGGGTCGGCGGTTCAAGCTCAACAGCTGCTCCTTGGAAACTCTATACAGGGTTGCTATGGTTCAAAATTGACAACAATAATGCCAGATAAAAAGGCGCTGATTTTAATTAAGCTGTGTGGTGCTATAGGATAAGCACTGGACTGCTAACTGCAAGATCAGCTCCTCAGAAACTCTATACAGGGTCACTGTGGGTCAAAGCCAACTTGAAAGCATTTAACAATGACAATAAATACGCTATTCTTTTCTCATCAGCTTGTCCTAAACCCCTTCCTCTCCGGCAGGTTAGTTTTCAGTTTCCATAGCGAAACACTATTTCTTGAAGCAAACATGTACACGGAAATTTCTGTTCTCCCTTCTCCTAGAACTCATACTATCTTTCCTCTCTCCATTCATTTCTTGTAGCTGTGTGTGTCAGAACCTAATCATTACAGATCGGCCCGGACTATGGACCCTTGTTAAAGATTGACCAACTTTATGCTTCAAGGACGGATTGGCAGATCCATATTCTGAACAGAACTTGTAAAATGATGCTTGTCACATGTCAGTTATTACTAAGAGCACGTGTTATTCAAACGTTTTCTCAATTATTTTCTGTACTTGATTTCATTGCAGCACTTGATTGAGCTAAAGCGATTAATCTCTTAATCAGATGGGCAAACTCAAGCTTTGTTTTGTCATACATGCAGGATAGATTATGGAAAACGGTTTAGTGGTTTACTGGCAGCCCCCAGGTTAGGAATCAAGTCTGCTCCCCAAAATGTCTGTACAGTAGAATCTGTAGGTGAGTAAAAACATGTGCATAAGGGTTCTATTTAGCCCTGCTTTCATGTAAGAAAGGCACCCTAGAAGTGCTGTAGGATAAACACTGGACTGCTAACCTCAAGCTCAGCATTTCAAACCCATCAGCTTCTCCTTGGGAGAAAGATGAGACTTTTCTGATCCCGTACAGATTTACAGCCTCAGAACCCCTATACAGGATTGCTATGAGTCAGAACTGACTTAATGGCAGTGAGTTTGGGTGGATTTGAATGCAAGGAACAGCTGCACAGCTGCCAATGAAGGTGACTGTGAGGAAGAATTTATTGTGAATGGGGGTTGGTAATATATGTATCCATCATTTCAAAGGGAGGATACATTTATATAGCATTAAAGGGCAAGTACAACTTTTAAGTCAGACATTTGGACATTCATAACATGAGGACTTGTACTTTAAAACCTTGAATTGCTCTTGGCCTTCTTTCTTCCCTTATATAATTCCATGTAAAATGCGACCCTCTGGGAGGTCTGACTTGGCACCTGGGGACAAGGGTGGTTTCCTCAAGGAGCTCCTGCAGCTGTGGGGGCTCTTGTCAGGCAGAAACCCAGTCAGACTCACCTCCGAACAAGTGAGGCATTTAAAACCTTGTGACCTCAGCCTCAGCTTTCAGACTGTGTAGAAAAATAATAATAAAGATACCCAAAGCTGTGAACCAGTTCCAAAATGGTTTAGTAACTGCCAACCTCAACACGGTCCATAGCAACCTAGGCTGTTGCTTGTGGCATTCTGACCCAACAGGAAGCAAACAGCTATGGCCGTCAAAGGCAGTGGATACCACAATTTCTACCCACAGCCCTTCCTCCTCAAAGTTCCAGGAGCCTGATGCGGAGATTGCGTGACGCGGAAACAAAGGCCTGGTGGCCAGTTAGCAATCTAAATTCCGGTGACCCCATGTGTGCTGAGGACAAGTGCCACATGGGGTTTACACGGCAGATGGCAGGTCTGTCTTGGGAGGTGCCTCTGGATAGATTAAAACTCCCAACTTTTTGGGTTGTAGCTGAGTGTTTGGTCCTCTGTGTCACCCAAGGAAACGGGAGACCCACAAAAGCCTAGTGGAAGGGTTTTGGGGACCCCACTCTGGCCTATCATGGATTTGAGAAACTGGCTAAGGCGAGCTGTCTAGAGATGAAGACATGAGTTTAAAATCTGTTTCAAACAACAATCGACCCCTTGATCAGAGAAATGAATGGCAGGAAAGGACGAACTTTTAGCACTGTTTTCTACTATGTATCATAAATACTCACGTGCTCTCTGTCCAGAGAAGAGGAGGAGTCCTAGAACGGGAAGGGCAGCAGCTTTTGCTGTTTACATCGTCTGGAGAACAGCTGGCCCAGAGGGTCTACACTCGACTACTAACTGAGAAGAAGGGGGCTCCAACCCCCCAGTGACGCCACGAACGAAAGGCCTGTGGGTGTGCTTCTGTAAAGATTTTGTAAGGTGCTATTGAGTCAGTTTGGACTCATAGCGACCCCGTGCAGGGTTTCCGAGGAGTGGCTGCTGAGTTTGACAGCCCAGAAAATGCCATGAGGTCCACATCTACCTTATAACACACAGTTGTGACCAGGACTCACAACTGATGAATGACAATAGCTTCGGCTTTCAGATTCACTTATAGCATCTCAGAGACAAGGTAAAATAAGTATTAATGTTAACAGATATGTTAACTTTACCAACAGGACCAAACCAATTTAAATGATAATTTATTTGGAGATTTATCATAGTGACAGCTAAGTGTGTAGACAGCAGCTAGAGAGAGAAAAGCCCTGGGCTGGTGGGCTGGCCAGACAAGCAGCAGCCCTGAGATGCCCAAGAACTCGGAAGCCCCTCCCCGCCACTCACACACCCACCTCGTTGAAATGGACATCCTGCATGCCGACATCTTCCATCATAGAAGCCTCCTCATCGATGTTTGGGGTAATCACTCTGAAGGCTACACAGCCTTGTCTAAACATGCCTAGGAGTTGAGAGAGCAGCAGAGAGTCGGTGTTATTAACCTAACGTGGGCCACCCCCAAGGGTTCTTCCTGCCCCGTGGGCTTCAGTGTCCAAGGAAATGACCAATTCTGAAATCTATTAGATCTCAGGTCAACATTTACGTGGGGTGTGGCCGAGGATACTGTGTGCTTTTCTTCATCTCTAACCAGCCCCTCTCCCATATTTAACCTCCTTCTCCCTCAATTTGTGTTTTATTTAACCCACCTTTATTAAAACTTATATGTAGTCATCACACTAACAGTAAAATAATAATGAACTATAATTTGATTTGGTAAGATGATCGATGACCAGATACCCAGAAAAGAAAGATGCCAAAGCCAACCAGAGAGAATACGACCCAACAACAACTTTGCTTCCTTCAAGTTTATCTCACCCACTCTGACTGCCAGCTAACCCTGTAACTCGAGAACATTTCCCTTCTCTTTGTGAAGCTGTCTATAATACAAAGATGTGGGCAACTCAGACACTGGTTACCTAAAATGAGGGGGCGATAAAGGCACGAAGTAACTGGCTTACAAGGTTTCAAGAAGTTTAGTTTAGTTTAAGAGTATGGGGGGGAAGATAGAGTCCCCCCTGAATCGTTTTCATCTTGTCTAGATGGGTCTGGTGAAAAAAGATGGGGATAAAATTATTATTCACTAGTGAGTAATTATTATCATGACTAATTGTGACAGTCACAATTGTAAAGGTAGAAGTTTTGTAACAGAAACGGGTGAGTAGTTAATCTTACGGTCCAGAAACAGAGGACCCTAGGACCATCACGAGAGAGAAGAGCACAAGCGGAATGTGGGACCCTAACCAGAGAATCAGCGACACCAGAGATGGAGGCAGAGATGAGGACGTGCAGAAAGGGAGCAGCTGAGGACTCTTGATTCATGGAAAGAGAGGGACTGAGAGCTGGCAGCCAGGAGGCAGACTTGCAGAATGTGGCTTTTGGTGGTTTAAATTATTATATATGCCTCAGTGTTAAAAAAAAAACAAAAAACAACCCCACAAAAACTGAAATGAATAGAGAGAAATACTGTTAAGTGATGGTACATGGAGGGGATTATAATCCTTATAATGAAACAAAGTATATGATTTGTTGACTGTAAAACTGATGATCTGCTCTGTAAAATTTCACTCAATTCACAATAAAAACTTTAAAAAAAAAAAAGATGTAACTCAAAAGCAGCACCCAGGAAGTGGGGATCTGCTATACTTGGTTCCCATAGCAGCCCAAGTCCTTGAATGGTGTAACTGGGCAGTGTGCTTGGCTGTCAACCTAGAGGCTGGAGGTTCCGGTCCATGCAGAATTTCCTTGTGAGAAAAGCCTGGTGTCCTACTTCTGAAAAATCCATCCCTGAGAACTGTGTGAGGCACACACACTTCTCCTCCTACACAACTCAGAGTCTACTCAGCAGCAAGATTGGAAGGTAAGAAGAGATCTATTCCTTCACCCAACCAAAGAGTACGAATAGTATGTCAGGGGTCTAGGCACCCTGATTGCCTACAGAGATTCTCTAAGGGAAAAGGAAAAGCAGAGAGGGATGGTGTAAGGTTGGAGCTAGGACAAATGCTTTGTGTCACATCCTTTACATAGCAATGGTCCACGTGAGGTATTGGCTCATTCTGTGGCCACTAGGAAATGGAGTTTTAAGTAAGTTGGACAATACCAGCTGTGCAATAAATCATCAAACGAAGGAGGACTAGAAATGTCTTGCTACTCAATCTTGAGATGGTTGCTTATAACAAAACAGGAGTCCTGGTGTGGCGCTGTGGGATAATGCGCCAGACTGTAAAGCCGTTTGAACTGAGAGGTCAGTCGGCAGTTCAAGCTCACCAGCTACTCTTTGGGAACCCCAAAAAGGGTCACTATGGGTTGGAATCGACTCGACGGCACTGAACAACAACAACAAAACTGTTTTAGAAAAGAAGAACACAGAGTATTTTGAAATCAAGCTTTGAAAAAGTAGATCCTTAAGTCCGAGATGTTTCTGCTGCATCTAGGTCAAGAGTGAGCCACTCTGTTCCACCTGTTTCAGGTGCAGGGCTTCAAACAGGTCAGCCTGGTTCAGCCATGGCTGATGAAGCAACACCAGAATGGACCCTAATTTTTAAACCGTGGGTGGGCTGGGATGCTAACTGGGATGGGAAACTCAGAGGTCAAAGCAAGGGCAACATACGAGCTGCATAACCCCCAAATGTCTTGGCTGAGTGGAAAACAACAGTGGCCGGCTCACAGATGGCAGCTGACAGCGTTGCTCTGAATGTGTGCAGCTCTCCAGGATTTAGGCAATGCTCTCATCTCACACACCAACCTCCTGACAGGGCTCGTTGCACCTCTGCCAGGGCTCCCAGTTCAGGGTTTCAACACATAAATTTTCCTGTTTCAATTACCAGTCCAGATCATTCACATTTAAAAAATTCAGCTCTGTTCTGGTTTTGCTTTGTTGACCATGACTGAACCAGTATGAAGCTTAGATGAGCCCTGCTTTCATTTTGTTATATGGAAACAGAACATTTCCCAAAGAAATGCATTAATCTAGGGGCTTGAAGATGTAGTAATTTACAAAAAACAAAATGGCGAAACCATGTAGGCTTTAGGCTTCCAAGCCCACAGCCATCGAGTGGATTCTAACTCAGAGTGAACCTTTTCAGGGGGCCCGAGGCTGTCAAATCTTTACAGGAGCAGCTAGCCTCATCCTTCTCCCAAGGTAGGGCAGTGGCTTTGAACTGCTGACCTTGTGGTTAGTAGTCCAGTGCTTATCCTACTGCACCACCCCAGGACTCCTTACAGCTCCTGTCATGGGAAATCAGCTATTTTCATAGCTCACATGAGCAGCCAACAAACTGGAGTCCCCAGGGAAAGGAGGGGGGCAGAAGAGTGCAGCCCATCCACGCAGAATTGGAACAAAGTCCCCGCACCATGGAGTGGCATGCGAAGAGAGCAGTGGCCGCCAGGGACTGGGCCCACCCTCAGGCTCACCTCCCTGGCTCCTCCTCTGGCAGGTGCTGTGGCTGTACCGGAAGAGGGGTGGCTCCCGGCGGAGAGCTAGGTCTGCTTCTAAACACGAGGACATGCATTACCCGACCAGCGGTCTCAACAGGACAAAGTACTGGTGTGAACTGAGCATGTCTTTTGGGTCTTGGACACCCTTTTAATTCCACTGTCTGTAGCAGCTGTGGCAGACCCAGACCTTTCTTGGTCTCGGCCCTTGTGACTTGATAACATCTCTCTCTTGAAATGTACTCACTAGACCTGCTGTTCTCAATATACCTGCCACAGGTGGAGGCTGTGAGGGTTTTGAAGTGGAAACGAGCAACTGATGTGTAATCAAAAGGAGCCTGTGAAAGAACCCACGGACAGCTAACCTGGGAACACCTTATAATGAACAAATGTTCAGCATTCATTCCTGGCCCCCCTTCACCTGCTAGGCCAGTTTCTCACACAATGACGGCAACTGGGTGGCATTCCAGAAAGGCCGACTGATAATCTTCCGTTACAAGTGTCTTTTGATGGGTAAAGAGCTCCAGTGGGACATATTTTGGGTAAAAATCACAGGTCTTTTCAGCTCTAGAGTGGCCCATGAGGGACACCCAGATGTGGAGCTCATGAATTAGCTTCTCCAGAATGGGCCCCTCAGTGAAAGGTTATATGACATGCCGTCTACATTTCTTTTTAATACTGTCTTAACTGCTGCCCACCACAGCAAGCAACACCATGCCGGGGAAGAAAACTATGACTACAGTTCACACACACACATAATCCCCCACCTCCAGATTGTCCTAAACGGCTCTCAGAGGCTCCCTGGGCCTTGCTTTTGCTGCATTGTACTTTATTTTGATATTTATTTCACTAAACACAGGACAGCATTTTCTTACCTTTCCGCGTGAGGTACTCTGCCACCAGGGCTGTTACATGGACATAGCACATTGCTGCCTATAATAGAAGACACACACATGCCTTAGAATAACACATCACAGCGTTACCAGCAGACAAAAAGCTCATGACTATATGGACTTCTATTAAAGTTCAAGGCACCAATTAGCAAAAAAGAGGAAGACCCCAAGGAGATCGGCTGATGGAATGGCAGCAATAATGGGTGCAATGTGAGGATGGCGCCGGACTGACCAGGGTTGCTGTGAGTCGGAACTAACTCAACGAAATCTATCAACAGCCAATCAGTGTCTCTAATTTGTGAATGGCTGATACCTCACCTTTAGAAGGTCAAGTCAAAAAAGGAAAACTGCTTTATGTCTGCGAAGAATCAAGTCTTACAACTAGTTGTTGGAAATCATAGCTGATAGGTTGAAAATGGAAATTCAAAAAGGTATATAAATTGCAAAAGTGCCAATTTAGAAATGCAAAGTACAGGAAAAAAACAGAATATATGTGGAGGTTTGAAAACGTTCACGAAAAGGGAGTTAACAGATAATAACATTTTCCCCTGAACTCTTGGAAGAAGCTGCTGCCTGTCACTGCATCTGAGAGGCTGACCATCTGTAATGTAACAAGGGGCGATAATTCATCCACAGTGAAATTTTAATGTAAGTTAGGAGTTGAGACAAATGGCAATAAAATTTCTAAGATTCACTTCCATTTAAATTTAATCCTAGTTAAATTACAGTTCTATTACATTTGAATGGAAGAGGCAAAAAACCTTAAAAATAGCAAAGATTTCTGCATTGTTTTTCTTAGAGTAAAAAAGAGAGTCCTTTGGACAAAAAAAGACATACTCATACCTAGATTCTGAGGGATTCAAATTTTCAGGGCTGATGTATATCCCCCTTCAACTTAAAGGAAGAGAGATGAAGTTGTAACTTTCCCCACAACACATAAGAGTTCTGAACCACAAGATCCTAATTCAATCTTAAATTAATCCTAAAATTCCAAATACTTTAAAAATAAAACGTTTTAAGATTTTTTTTTTTTTACCAAGTAACTTTGGTTTTGCAGCCATAGCTATTTGGTTCTGGTGTTTCAAGGGGTCCTGGTGTGGTGCAGTAGGGTAAGCACTGGATTGCTAACCACACGGTTGGCAGTTCAAACCCACCAACAGCTCCTCAGAAACCCTATACAGCGGGGGCGGGCTAAGGTCTGTGAAATCATTTGAGCTGCCCCTGCCAAGGAAACCGCAGTCCCAGCCATCGCACTGTCGTTTAGTGCTGTGGAGTTGGTTCCCACTCATAGCGACCCTGTACAGGGTTTCTGAAGAGCAGCTAGCTGGTGAGTTTGAACTGCCAACCTTGTGGTTAGCAGTCAATCAACATTGCTGTTGTTAAGTGCTGTTGAGTCAGTTCTGAGGGTTTCTGAGGAGCAGCTGGTGAACTTCAACAGCTGATCTTGATCTTGTGATTCAAACCGACCTTGCAGGCTAGAGCATTAACCTGCAGCACCTGAGTTAAATGATCGGCTAATTTTTAGGTTGATAATTTTGTATGGTTACAAATTGGGCTGCTAGCCTCAAGGTAGGCAGTTAAAAACTACCAGGTGTTCCGCGGGAGAAAGATGAGGCTTTCTGCTCCAGTAAAGATTTGGTTGCTGGTGGTTGGTTGGTTATGTACCGTGGAGTCAGTTCCGACTCATAGCGACCCTTTACAGGGTATCTGAGGCTGTAAATCTTTACAGGAGCAGAAAGCCTCATCTTTCTCCTGTAGAACAACTGGTAGTTTTGAAACTGCTGACCTTGAGGTTTGCAGCCCTATTCGTAACCACTATGCTACCAGAGCTCTTTCCGTAAAGATTTACAGCCTCGGAAACCCTTTGCAGGGTCACTATGAGTCAGAACCGACTCCACGGTACTTAACAACAACAATTTTGTATGGCCGGCGAATGATGTTATATAAATATCCAAATGACCCTTGGCAGAATAAAGATACCTCAACCCTGCTATACAGAATCCTGGTGTGGTACTGTCGGTTAACGCGCTGGACTGCAAAGTTAGTTTGAACTACAAGGTTGGTGGTTTGAGCTCATCAACCACTCCTTGGAAACCCTAAACAGGATCGCTATGAGTCAGAATTGACTTGACGACATTGAAACAGCAACAAGAAGATGTTGCAAAAAAACCCAAAAAATAGCTATTGTAGTGAACCTACTAGAAGGCTCTGGGGTTGTGGGCCTTGTCACTTGTGCCTGCTGCCCTCCCCTCCCCCATGGTGTCCTCGGCTGGGGTCTCATTGGTAGGGAGCCCACTCCAGGTGCATGTATAGGTAAATACATGTAAGCAGTGGCACATGACACCAGGACCTGTCAAGACTGCAGCACCTACCACTCTGGGCAATCCGTAGTGGCGGTGGCCACAGCTGACCTCTTGTTCGTCCCTTCCCACAGAGTGTATCAGGCGAGTATGCCCAACACAGACACTCAGATATTTGCATTATTGATCAGACACCAAAACCATAGATGGCTGAAGCAAAGAGAAACCCTGTAAGTTACCTGCTTTCATCCCTTCCTTCCTGGAGCAATTCAGTGAGGTTTTGTTTTGAGACCTGGCTACACAAGTCTGGTGGCACAGTGGTTAAGCTCTCGACTGCTACCTGATAGGTCAGCAGTTCAAACTCATCAACTGTTGCACACAGATTTACAGCCTTGGAAACCCCACTGGCCAGCTCTACTCTGTCCTATGGGTTTGGGTTTGGGGGGCCACATTAGGTTTATATTTTTAAAGGTCTTAAATTCTAAGAGTGATAGAAAAATTATTGCATTCAATATATAATTCCTTTTTACTGCAGTTACTGTACCATTTACTTAAACTTAAGGTCAAACAGAATTATAATGTTATGTATTTTTTTAAGCACATTGGGTTCCTTGGGTAATCATTTGATAACGATTAAATAAAATTTTCAGACTTAGAACATAATTTTAACCATTTAAGCAGTTATGGAAGTTTAAAAGTAGAAATATATTTGCTTTCATAACATTATTACTGAAATCTCTTAGAAACAAAGCCTGAACAGAGTTGTCATGAAAACATCAAACCAAAGCCAAGCTCACTGCCATTGGGTTGATTCTGCCCAGAGTGAGCCTGCATTTGGTTTCTGAGGCTGTAAATCTTTATGCAAGCAGACCACCTCATTGTTATCCCAAGGAGTGGCTGGTGGGTTTGAACTATCGACCTTGTGGCTAGGAGCCCAGTACTTATCCTACAGAGCTACTAGAGCTCCTCAGGAAACACAGAACCTGCTGTACAGCCTATTGTTTTCCTTAACCTCCCATTTTACAGATGAGGACATGGAGGCAGATAGAGCAAGGTTAAATAATGTGCCCTCTGTCAGAAAGTCAGGAAATACTGGCTGTGGGATTCAACTCTGTCTCCAGAAACTATACACTCAATGATGAAGCCACATTATCTTCCTCAGACAGCTACACTTCAGCTCAGCAAAAGAGCATCCATTCCATCCACAAACGGAGATGGAAGAGCTCTGGTAACGTAGTGGTTACAAGGTGGGCTGCTAGCCTCAAAGTCAGCAGTTTGAAACTACCAGCTGCTCTGCAGGAGAAAGATGAGGCTTTCTGTTCCTGTAAAGATTCATAGCCTCAGAAACCCTGCACAGGGTTCCTATGAGTTGGAACCAACTCCACGGCACATACCCACCAACCACGTTAGGAAGCAGAAAGTGTCCTATCATTAATAGCACGAAGAAGTCATTTTATCATTAAAATAACCAAATCTAAGAACTATTTTTGACCTAAAACCTCATTTAATTACCAGGCAACTAGATATGAAGTCCTGGTGTGGTGTTGTAGGGTAAGCTCTGAACTGCTAAACCACAAGGTTGGCGGTTCAAACCCACGAGTCATTCCTTGGAACCAACTCATGGCACTTAACAACAACCGATGAATATTTTTTAAGGGCTTGAAAACAATGTTGTTTTGTGTTCCCTTATAATCTACTTTAAGTTAATTAAATGCTTTGCTGCTTTTGTTAGCTGTTGGGGAGTTGGCCCCAATTCATGACGACCCCATACATGATGGAACAAAACACTGCCTGGTCCTGAGTCAGTCCCACGATTGGTGGCAGAGCAGACCACTGTGATCTATGAGGCTTTTATTGGCTGACTTTCAGAAGTCAGTTTCCAGTCCTTCCTTCCTCATCTGTCTAAGTTTGGCAGCTCCAGGGACAGCTCAGCATCATAAGCCTGCAGTGGCAAGTGGGCTGTGGCTGTGCAATGCAGAACATTGGCTGGAATCAAACCTGGGTCTCCCTCCCACTGACCCACCGGATGAAAATACTTAGGTAACTGTAAAGCAACCCTGAAGGGTCACACAGCTGAAAGCGGCCTTTTTAAATTCACAGGAGTGCTCTTCACACAACTGGGTCCACTGAATTCATGGGACATAACCTTCCTCAAAACCCTAGCTCTAGAGGCTGCCAGGCCTACCTCCGAGAGATCCCCGTTTTTGACGTGGATTCTGGCCATGCTGTCGAGCCACGTCTTCCTGAGCTCGGGGGTGCTTGCGTAGGACTTGGCCAAGCTGTACTGGAGATCCACCAGCATCTCCGGGTCATTCTCATGCTCCTTCATCTGCGCAGTGGCCATCAGGACTGTGCGGATCCTTTTGGTCAAATCCTTCACATCAGAAGAAAAGCTGGTATGCTACAATGGGGAAGAAGGAGACACGTCTTTCCTAGACATCCTGCCGGCACACGCACGTACTAGAATGTGTGCCAGAGTCCTGGGAGGGAAACACACCATAGGACAAGCACCTACCTTAATGAGTCTGTCACTGTTGGCACAGTTGTTGATGATGGACAAGGACTGCTGGAATCTGGTGCCCCCAATCCCAACCACGTCTGCTATCAGCTGGCTGACAGAAATGATGACCTTAGAGACACACGGAGGAACACATCAGTGAACGCTCAAGTGACTGGGAAGCCTCATGCTCAGTTAGGATACGCACGAGGACAGGGCAGAGGTGGGATGTTTTGAGAAGTGTAGCATACAAACTGAGTCAGTCATCCTTTTTTTTTTTTAACCTTTTAGGACTTAGTCCTAAATTTTTAAGTTTCTTAAGCTATCTTTACATATTTCCCTTGCACAAAGCAAAAATGCCCATCAGGAGAATGAAGAATAATGAGAATTGGTTGGGTCTGCATTTACGTAAAGGAGCTCTGGTAGTGTAATGGTTATGAATCGGGCTGTGAACCACAAGATCAGCAGTTCTAAACTACCAGCTATTCCGTAGGAGAAAGATGAAGCTTTCTGCTCCCGCAAAGATTTACCTTGGAAACCCTGTACAGGGCCACTATGAGTTGGACCCAACTCCATGGCACAGACCCACCACCACCACATTTACTTAATGTAGGAAATTCACTTGACTGCAAGGTTGGCGGTTCAAACTCACCAGCCACTCCTGGAAAACCCTATACAGGGTCACTATGAGTCAGAACCGACTCGATGGCACTTCACAACAACAGCAGTGAAAAGGAAGACCTTATTACTTATCTTGCCAAGTTTTTGGTTTGAATTTATATGCATTAAGTATTCAACAGATAAGAAATCCTTTGCATTTTTTATTTTAATATAAACATACCAAATATGCAACAGTAAAAAACCGTTGTCATTGAGCTAATTAACTGACACACTGACCCCATTGTCTTAGAGGAGACACATGTGTTCCACACCATGTGTTCCACAGGGTTTTCAATGACTTATTTTGTCAGAAGATCACCAGGGCTTTCTTCTGAGATGCCTCTGAGTGGACTCAAACATCTAACCTTCCAGTTAAGAGTTGAGCACATTAACTGTTTCACCACCACGGGACTCCAAATACACAATCGGATCTGTATCTTTCAGGTCTGAAGCACCATCTTTACTCTGTTGTTATGCTGAAACTGCCAATGCCATCCTATGCCCTCATTTTAATTCACTACATCCATGGATTGTCAATGAGTATTGTCAATTCAGTTTCCTCTTCTTCCTAACCTACCATCCCTAGACATCACCAGCTCTGCAGGATAATGTACTGGGCCAAAAGGTTGGTTTGAATCTCAAGGTCAGAGGTTCAAACCCATCAGCCGCTCCTCGGAAACTCTATACAGGGTTGCTATCAGTCCAAACCAACTCAATGGCACTTAACAACAACAAAAGCTAAGTCTTGGTCATGGTGCTGTAGAATAAGCACTGGACTGCTAACTGCCAGATTGGTGGGTTTGCAGTCCAGTGTTCTCAGTTTTCTACTACTCACTCTTTTATTACGTAATTCTTCCTGGGTTGCCAGCAATAACAGCGTGACACTGTGGGCTAACGCATCAGATTGCAAAGTCCTTTGAACGGCACGGTTGGTGGTTCAAGCTCACCAGCTGCTCCTTGGAAACTGTATACAGGGTCACCATGGGTTAGAATCAACTTGACAACAACAACAATTACCATCAAGAGTAACCATAGGGTCCTTCCAGCGAGCAGTCATTGTCCACACACCAATGTCTTCCAACTGACCCCGGACCCAACAACCTCTGGCAAGGACAGATGTCTGACTCACCATCTCCCCCGGAGATTTTAGTAGTGAGGGGTATACCTAGAGAATATCCCAGAGAACATGACTCCACAGAGCCAGACCTCTGTTTAGGGACAGAGGTGGATTAGAGCTGGGAATGTGCAGAAAGAAGTAAGGATCCCAGAAATCTAAGGGTATAAAGACCTGGTGGTTGTGTGACTTGGTCTTAACTCATAGTGACCAGGTGTAGGGTTTCTGAGGCTATAAAACTTTGTGGAAGCTGAAAGCCTCATCTTTCTCCCATGGAGAGACTGGTAGATTTGAACTGCTTACCTTCTGGCTAGCAGTCCAGCTCATAATCCACTATGCTACCAGGGCTCCTGAGTACCCCTAGTTCAAGACACCTCATGGTCCTGAATTTTAGTAACAAAAATCTCACATTGCTCCTTGTCTGTGCAGGCAATAAGAGCCATTTCTTCTGCACTCCAGTGTCCATTTTATTTCAGTCCACTAACAGCAGGACAAGGGTCAGAACATTGGAAGACGACAAACTCAACTACCATGATTTAGTATTTGAGTGGAAATTTACTAACAGAATTGCATCTTGGGCCCAGATCTGACAATGTTAAGGATAAAATACACCAAACCAGTAAATAATGACTTCACAATTTTCCATATTGGGGCCAGATTTTGTACTATTTATGTAGACTTCTAACTGTGCTAACCACATGGTTGGAAGTTCAAATCCTCCAGGTGTTCTTGGAATCCCTGTACAGGGTCGCTCTGAGTCGGAACCAACTTGATGTTACACAACCACCACCACATAATGCCATACATTAGTAAATGTGATTCTCAAAACCTGTCCTGTTGAAACAGAGCAGTTACATATAAGAAACTTGTATTAGAAAGCCATGGGGGACAAAGAACAAGAAACTGGCTTTTGTTTCTAAAAACAGTCTTGGAATTCCCAAGCAATTTGGGGATTTTTTGCCTTTTGATTTTTCTAAAACAAACAGCACGTTAGTTGTGAAGCCTCCCAACTCATCACCTGGAAAAAGTCTTGGCTTTGGAACACATCACGCTCTTCCTAGGGCAGACAGGTGGGAAAATCTACTTTTTACAGCAAGGAGCACGTCATGTGAGATAGGGGAGGAACTTTCGGGGCCCAACGCAATGACGTTGTTGTTGTTAAGTGCCGTCGAGTCGGTTCCGACCCTTAGCGACCCTGTACAGGGTTTCCGAGGAGTGACTGGTGAGCTTGAACCACCAACCTTGCAGTTTAAACGGCTTGGCAGTCTGGCGCATTAACCCACAGCGCCACCCCAGGACTCCGGCTATGACAGTGGGTGGAGGCAGAATTCTTCAGGCCACCCTATGAAAACTACCTAAACTAGCTAAATGGGCTGAAGGTGGGGCTGATCTTGTCACTCCGGACATAATCAGGAGGGACCAGTCCCTGGAGAATGACATCATACTTGGTGACATGGAGGGTCAGAGAAAAAGAGGAAGCCCCCCAGTGAGATGGACTGGCCCAGTGGCAGCAGCAGTGGGCTCAGGCATAGCAATGATTGTGAGGTTGGCCCAGGACCAGGCAGTGTTTCAGTCTATTATGCACAGGGTTGCTATGAGTTGGTACTGATTGAATGGCACTAATAACAACAAGGGCTGCTCTGAGTTACAAATTGGGGAATGCAGACATGATTTGTCACCTCTGCCTGGACAGTCTTTTCAAGTCACAGGTGGACGTGGCACAGAAATGGGTTCATGTTTAGTTGTACGTGCTGTCCATTTTTTAAGTACGAGAAGCTGCTTTCTGCATGTGAGCACTCTGGAAGTGTCGTGTATGTTCAGGCGCTGAGGGAAAGGAGGTGATTCATGGACAAATCACTGTTGGTCATTGGTGCCTTTTTTCTAACAGCCTTCTGGTTTCTCAGAAACCAGGAACAACCTGTGAGTGGATCACAAAAGCGAAACCCCACGTACCTGCAAATGTGTCCGCACAAAAGACTTCTTTCCAGTGTAGTCAAAGTTATTCCTCATGAGGAAGTAGAGCAGCTGTGAGGCATCGGCTCGGATGGAGCTCAGCTTGGAGTTGCAGCATTTGAGAATCTCGTAGCACAGGGCAGCACACATGTCTGCTCTCCCTTCATAAAACGTCGAGGGAAACTGCAGGAAACGCAGAAAGCAAATACACGTCAAACACGGGTCAGTGCTTGGGAACGTTCTCTTCATTGTCGGGTGGGAAAAGGTGGAAAACGTATGACAGGCAGGATGAAAGAACTTACCTTATAAATTAATGACCTTAAGGCAGTGAAAACATTCTTTAGAGCAGTTTCAGATTGGTGTTTTTGAAGAAAACACAGGTAAACATCAAAAACTTTTTTCATGAGAGGATTGTGCCCATAGTCCGCCAGGAGCTGGTTCTGAAAACACACAGGGACAGTTTAGTTAATGAGACATGCCAGACACTCCTAGTAGGTTCTATACAATTTTTAGGGAGCGTGGTGGCTCTGGACAGTAAGCACTGGACTGCAAACCACAAGGTCGGGGATTTGAGGCACCAGTCACTCCGTGGGAGAAAGATGAGGATTTCTGCTCCTGCAAGGGTTTACAACCTCGGAAACTTTACACGGGGTCGCTGTGAGCCACAATTGACTTGACAGCACTTCATTAACAACATCAAATTTTGAGTTTCATGCACTAAGACAACTTTTAATTTAAACAGACTGCCATAAATTGTGCGGGAAAACACTACATTTTCTTATGTAGTACAAATAAATCTATCAATAAATTTATACTTTGAAGAGTTAATCTCTATTTTTTTTTCATTATTTAGAGAATACTTTATTAGTTTCTGTAATCAAACCCATGTAGATAAGACCTTATATATTCAATACAGTGCGTTATCCCTGTACATATGGGGGGATACTTTTTCCAAAGTTGATACAGCACAGAT
>NW_006408523.1:13179144-13312375 GCF_000296735.1 Chrysochloris asiatica | reverse complement strand
CCACAGGAGAAAGATGAGGCTTTCTGCTCCCGTAAAGATTTACAGCCTCAGAAACCCTGTACAGGGTTGCTATGAGTCAGAACTGACTCCACAGCACATACCAGCAACATATATATCTGTTTATATATGTGTGTGTGTATATATATATTTATATAAAAAGACCAATCGCAGTGTTATGGAGTGCAACAGGTTTTCCAGGTTCTGCCGTCATCTGAACAAAATCACAGAGCCATGCAGCATGCTCCATTAGAAAGAGAAGGAAAAACATCAAACAAAACCTCTGAAACCAGCAAAGTGCTGTTACTGTTGTGGTTCCGGACATCATTTTTTAAAAATTAGCTTCTCACTCATCATCTGGAAAGAAAACATCCTAGAATACCATCATTAAAACAGCTCTGCTATTGCACAGTTACTATTACATGTCATAAAGCAGGTACAAGATAGTTCACATTCACAGAGGGATGATACAGGGCGGTCCTACATCTAGAAGACTGGAGGATACAACTAAAAAGGCATTGTTTGAGACCTTTCAGCAGAGGGCCCACAGGATGGTGCTACACAGCTCTGGTAGAGAAATGTTCTTAGGTCAGATTTCCTTTCATTAGTGGCACAGTGTTAAGTACTCATGGCTCTGCAGAGTTAATCTCTATTAAGGGAGGAAGAACTAATTATAAAACTTCCCAGCAATCTCAAATATAATTGAAAGTATCCAGGGGTCCACTCATCTACCTTGGAGTCCTGGTGTGGCACAGTGGGATAATACACTGGACCATAAGGTCGGTTTGAACCACAAGCTCAGTGGTTCAAACTCACCAGCTGCTCCTTGTAAACCCTATACAGGGTCACTATGAGTTGGAACCAACTCGACAGCACTCAACAACAACAACAACATTCTAAAGACTCCGTACCGTCCTTTAGGACTGCTAAACCTTCTTTATTTTTCCCTGCACACCACCAGCTGACAGGTGACGTTTACAGCATCTTCGTAACTCCAATGATAACATAGCATGACAGGTGTTAGCAAGTTAAAGAGTGGGGAGAAAATACTGAAATGAAGTATAAGAAGCAGACACTCAAAAGGTGAGGTGAAACACAAAAAACTTTGTGTTTCAGGCTAGCTAAGGTGGTGCTGTAGGATCAGAAGTGGACTGTTTACTGCAAGATCAGCAGTTCAAACCCACCAACTGCTCCATGAGAGAAAAATAAGGCTTTCTGTTCCCGTAAAGTCTTGGAAACCCTGTTCAGGGTCACTATGAGTTGGACTTGACTTAATACCAGTGGGTAAGGCACTCTTCCAATCTTTGAGTAAGCAGGTAGTGTGGTATGTTCGGAAACAGACTTTGATGCATGGTTAATAAGCAGAGACTCCACTGTACAATGGGGCACTGACCCTGCACAGCTACACTGAGGCATGAACTTGAGACAAATCACAGACAATTTCTGACATATATTTAATCGAACTCCGTATGTGGCAGCTGCTAGTATTTAAACACTTCATGAATTTTACTTCAGAGAACGAAGTCTAGAGGGCAATTAAATGCTTCCCATTTATTTACTTTTTACTGCTTCTTAAATTCGTTGAGATTTCCTCAGTAGTAAGTCACACTAATTAAACACTCTGTACGCCTGGTTGGTGGAAATTTTACATTAATTGCTGAATATACAGAGTTTACAGAGGATAGCACAGCCAGAAACCAGCACGGAGCCAGCCTGTCTCCATGTGCGTCAAATACACACAAACCTGCTTTAAATGAGAGGGGTTGTTTGGGAAAGAGCATGAAAGTACATTCTGCACAGGAGGGAATGATGATGGGAACAGAAAATGTCAAGAGTCTAAGGGTATCTCAAAACAACTTTATAATTTGGGCAACTGAACAAAGAAACAAAACTTGATGTCCAAGTAATTGCGTCAAATAACAAACTGTGGCTACAGTAATACTGTCAGAGCAAGAGTTACCTCATCTTATAGTTGGAGGTTTTTTTTTTTACTCAAGGAATAAGTTTTAGTTGTTTTTTTAAGTCCAGTGGTTCTCACATATATTCACGGTGGTGAAGCTGTGGGATTCACAGTGATCTTTATGAAATGTCACGAAACAGTGATGTGGGGTACTAAATTCCATCATGTGAAAGCAGGAATTTCATGAGCAGAAAATGTGACTTTATTAAAGGTAGATAATTCTTAGCCATAAGCACCTGTTCATCAAAACCCACCCCCCACCCCCAAAAAAATTCTAATGTTAGAGAGCTGCTTAGGTCTTACTGTCTAAAACACTACTTCTCCCAGAAAGCACACGTGGAAAGACAGCTTTTCACGCTGACTTTTGTTACTATCGTTAGATTACACTTTGGTTGTGGTCCCTGAGCGGTGCAGATGTTAAACTTGCTCAGCTGCTAGCCTAAAGATGGGAGGTTCAAGTCCACCCTGCGGCTTCTTGAGAGGAAGGCCTGGTGGCTTACCCCTGAACTACCAGCCATGGAGTCCTGGTGTGATGTTACAGGATAAACACTAGATTACTAACCACAAGGTCAGCGGTTCAAACCACCAGCTGCTCCTCAGAAACCCTACACAGGGTTGCTATGAGTCAGAACCTACTCGACAGCATTTAACCGCCACCAGCCACTGAAAATCCTTTGGAGCACAGCACACACAAGGTCGTCATGAACGACAGCCTTCACGATGCTAATCTTTTATCTGTTAAGTTTTGGGTGACTCTAACAGTGGACATTTATTTTCCCAGCATCCTTTGATGGAGTCCAGAAGAGAATATTCACACAAAAATTACCAAGAGTCCAATGTTGCTGTTGGAATTGGCCCCAGTCTCCCTGTTCTTACTTCCTAAGGTAAATTTTCCCTCCTCTCACCCTCTCTGGTCAGGGTTTTTGCTTCTCGTTTTCAAAATGTAATCCTTCTGGGTTCTGACATCAAAACCCACTTGGCAAGAATGAAATGAAAGCTCATTCATGTGACACTGTAAATACGCTCTTATTTAAAATGTTCCCTCTTTCAGAATAGACCGTTCATCCTGGGCACACTCTACTTTACTCACTGCCTTTCTTTGTTTGCCAATCAATTCCTTCCCTCTCTCTGTTCGAATAGGAATATCCATTAAAAAACAAAACAACACACAACACTGAATACTCAGAAAGGTCTAATTCATTGCCACCGAGTCATTCTGACTCTTGGGACCCCTGGAGGGCACAGTGGAACTATGTCACAGAGTAAGTTTTATGGATTGCTCATCTTTCTCCCACGGAGTGGCTGGTGGTTTGAACTGCTGACCCTGCAGTTAGCAGCCCAACACTTAACCCGCTGTGCTACCAGGGTCTACAAGGGAAAACCAAGAATGAACTGCAGAGAACACAATGCTTTTATTTCACTGTCTCTGTTTTTCAAGATAGGATATGTTCATTCAGCAAACAGAAAGAGACATTAGAATCATTATGAAAAGCATGATTTATTTCTAGCAATAACATGGAGAACAGGACACGAATCGCTCCCTAGGAATGAAGTGTGTGTGTATGTCTGTTTCAACACGTCTATTAAAGGTCTTGACCTAGGGACTGCAGCCTTTTAGGGAATGAGCCCACCCATGTGTTCAAAACCCAGGAACACAGGAAAAGAGAAATGTACACCTCAGGTGCCCAAATGAGATCTTTGGAACAATGTTATTTAAAATAGCTAAGTCTTTAACTAGGCCATTGTTGTTAAGTGCTGTCAAGTCGGTTCCAACTCACAGAGACCCTGTGTATTGGGTTTCTGAAGAGCAGCTGGTGAGTTTGAACCTCTGACCTTGGGGTTCAAACCAACCTTGCAGTTGAGTGATTATCCTACAGCGCTACATATGACATTTAATTTTATTTACGCTCTGATTTTAAAATGACTTTAAATATTCACGTTAGAGAAAAGCTATCCCGGCTGCAGATGTTTACCCATCACTAAGTTGACTGAACCCTAACGTGTCGTGCAGATGGGCTGCACTGTTTATAAACCAGATTCCACACTTCCTAGCAACGGTTCTCACTCCAATGACCCATATGCTACCCAGCTTTTTAATTTACATCGTTCCTTACTGATTATGGATTTGTCTCATAATACAGACCACACTGAGAACAGGAAATGCTACCAATACATGTTTAGGTTAAATCAGCGAACACATGAACAATCATACAAAATATTTAAAGGCCAACATTGCTTTGGGATTGTGTTAACAGTTGTGTTGTTGTGATGTGCCGTGGAGTTGGTTCTGACTCATAGCGACCCTGTACAGGGTTTCTGAGGCTGTAAATCTTTATGGGAGCAGAAAGCCTCATGTTTCTCCCACGGAACAGCTGGTAGTTTTGAACTGCTGACCTTGCAGTTCGCAGCCCGATTCGTAACCAACAGTCAAATAACTATTTTTCTTCATGCGATCTATCCTAAGTTTATAAAACATGGCCTTTTATATACTAAATAACCAACAGTAGCCAGCATAGTACGTGGCATCAGATATATAACCTTGGATACTGTTTCCTCTTAACGAGACACTGATCATTCCATCACCTTTATATTCACTAAACTGAACACTCTCCTTCCCCCCCCCCAACCACACAACACAGACATGGCTGCTTAGTGAAGAACAAGGTCAGTTGTCTAGAAGTTTAGAGATTTCCTAACCTGTCTCAGCCTCAGTTTTCCTCATCTGCATAATGGGGACTTAGACACTACACAGGTTGGACTCCTGGTGTAGCGCTGCAGGATAATTCACTGGACCACAAAGTTTGTTTAAACTTCAGTGTTGGTGGTTCAAACTCACCAGCAGCTCCTCAGAAACCCTATAGAAGGTTGCTATGAGTGGGAACTGATTGGAACCGACCTGACTAAATGCCGCATTTAACAACAAAAAGTAAGGTCGTTGTGAAAATCATTGCCTGATCCCAGAAGGCACTCAATAAATAGCAGGAAGCTAATATAATAAGTAATAACAGAAGAGGAAATGCAGGGATTAAATCTCTTCCAGGATTGCATCCTATCAGGACTGGGCAGTGTTTCGTTCTATTGTACATAGGGCTGCCATGAGTCAGAACTGACTTAACAGCACTTAACAAACAAAACCAAAGCATCCTATTACGAAACTGTTTTCTTGGTTGCCCTGGCAACTTAACAGATGTGGTGTCAACTGAGAAAGTCCGTAATGACAGGGCTCGATCTGTGGAAGATAACTTTTCTAAACAGCATGATGACAGCAAACTTAAGGTCATGATTTTGTTTTCCCGGTAACCTCCAATGGGTGCCTCTGCACAGTACATATATGCCAAGGATGAGCCCTGTTGTTGCTGAACCGCTGTGTCTCATCCACTGTGGATCCAGGCCAGGTGGGCCTACCGCTTGGTAGGGTACCGTTAATGCCTGAGTGCACCCTAACAGTTTCCCTACATCCCTGCTTCTTTATAAGGTGCAGAGCATCAAACCCTAAGCCTACAGCTACCACTTCAATTCTGACCAATAGTGACCCTAGAGAATAAACTAGAACTGCCCACATCATTTTTCAAAGCTATACATCTTTATAGAAGCACACTGCCTTATCTTTGCTCCCACAGAGCTGCTGTTGGATTTGAACTGTCAACCTTTTGATTAGCAGCCAAGTGCTTCACCACTGCATGACCCGGGCTCCTCTTCTGTATACAGAACGGAACACGAGATCACCTCAGCTCTAGAGCTATAAACCTCTCTTACTGTCTCAGGAGGTCACAGGCCCAGGGAGGCATGGACACAGGTGAGTGGTGATTGCTAAGATAAAATCTACAATCGAATGCCTATTATGTGCTAGACATGGGGTAGGTGGGATTTATTTATTTATTTTTTGCAGGTCGTTGTTAAATGTCATCAAGTTAGTTCTGACTCATAACAACCTTGTACAGGCTTTTTGAGGAGTAGCTGATGGGTTTGAACCTCTGACCTTGTGGTTAGCAAGGTCACACCAGCATCACACTAGGACTCTATTCACACAATAACCTTATGGTGGTAATGTGCTGTGGAGTCGGTTCCCATTCATAGCGACCCTGTACAGGGTTTCCGAGGCTGCAAATTTTTATGGGAGCAGAAAGGCTCATCTTTCTACCGTGGAACAGCTGGTAGTTTCACACTGCTGACCTTGCGGTTCGCAGCCAGATTCATAACCACTATGCTACCAAAGCTCCTTCAACAACCTTACAGGGTCAGCACAATCACAGGTTCTAAGTAAGGTAATCAGGACTTCAAGAGATCATGCAGAGCCAGCCCAAGGCTGAACACCTGGCTGACGATGAAGCTGGCAATGCCAGCTCCACACATCATCCTCCAGATGTACGGGACTCTGATGTCTGCAATCTGGCTGGCCCTTTCAAGAATTACCTCATTTAAAGCTCCCAACAGCATTACATTTTCCAGTCTTACAAATGAGGAATCTTAAACTCAGAGATCAAGAGCTCTGGTAGCATAGTGGTTGTGAATCGGGCTGCTAATCTCACGGTCAGCAGTTAGAAACTACCAGCTCTTCTGCAGGAGAAAGATGAGGCTTTCTGTTCCCGTAAAGATTTACAGCCTCAGAAACCCTGAACAGGGTCTCTATGAGTTGGAACCAACTCCACACAGCAACAACACCACTAAACTCAGAGATAGTAAGTGACATTCCCAAGGACAGTCAGACAATAAATGAGCTTTTATTAGAAACCACCTTGTTTTTCTTGGGAGTCCAACCCAATCTGCTGACCAGACCCGGGGAGATCTGGGAGCCTTGGCAAACACTGTTATCTCCCTATCAGGCCAGGACCCTAAAGGGGTAAAGTAAGAACTACAGGACACCACTGGTTCTCCACCCCACGTGTCAGTACCTCCTCTGTCCTGTCCTTATTTACCTGGCTGGCGAGGAACAGGCAGTGTGGGAGAAATGTTCTCACCACTGTTCTGAACTTGTTAAGTGCCATCCAGTTGGTTCTGACCCATGGCGACCCTGTATAGGGTTTCCCAGGAGCGGCTGGTGAGCTTGAACTACCGACCTTATGGTTCAACGCGACTTTGCCGTCCAGTTAATGAATCCACAATGCTACACCAGGACTCACTGATATAGGTATGAAACCGAAACCAAAACTAAACCCAAACCCATCAACGGATTCTGGCTTAAAGCGACCCTAGAGGACAGAGCAGAGCTGCCCCAAAGGGTTTCTCATCTTGCTTCCTTGGAGGAGCTGATGGATTTGAACTGCTGACTTTTTAGTTAGGAGCCCAATGCTGAACACACGGTGCCACCAGGCCCCCCTGATAGCAGTGTGTTCATATTCAAATACTTCACTGTTTGCAAAAGAATTTTTAGCTAGAAAGATTCTAAAGAAGATTGGAAGGGGTTCCAAGCATGGTTCTCCAAACAGAGCATCTGGGTCTCAGCCCCAGAGTGGCACAGTGTGTAGGGCTGGGGTGGGGACTGAGAATTTGCATTTCTAACTAGTTTTCAGGAGCCGCGGCTACTGCCGGAGATTACACTTGGAGAAGCCTAGTAGAGGCTCCTGGTAAGAAACCACCGTGGTGCCCATACTCCCTGTATGTGGGTCTTCATTTCCCCACCTGCCAAGTGGGTTCCTAGTTATGTTTCAGAGAGGCAGGAGTGGCAGGGCTGCTGAGAAGGCGATGTGCTGTATGCTGTTAAGTGGCTTTAACTCATAGCGACGCTATATAGAGTTTCCGAGGCTATAAATCTTTCTGGGAGCAGAAAGTCTCAGCTTTCTCCTACAGAGCGGCTAGTGGGTTCAAACTGTTGACCTTGTAGTTAGCAGCCCTATGTCACCAGGCTCCATGAAGGGCACAGGTGAAGTGACATGATGTCGGGGCAATCCGCTTTACTCTGCTAAAGAGCTCACTTTAGAGAACAGGAAAGCAGAGAATGCTGTTAGTTTTCCAAAATATTCTCAGGATTAAACATACTAATTAAAGGACCACTAATGCAATTTCCCCTTTCTATCCTGGAATTGTAGGTAGTCATTTAGCAAGAATGGAAAGGGTTAGGGTTCCGAAAATGAGACATCAGCCAAAGAAGCCATCCATACCTACTTGAACACCACTTTCCCAAACTCAACAAGACAAAAAATATTCTACTTTCTAACCCTGAAATGTTTTTTCCATTTAATTTAGGAGCAGAAAAAAATTAAACAGGAAAGTATTTGGACTTACTGTTCCTTTCTATGTAGATATTTAATTTCAAGTGTTACAACACATGCATTTGTTTAAAGATGTTCTATCTGAACCCTCCCATTTGTCTCTTGGTAAATACTGCCTCTTAGTGAAGAGTTCACAGCCTCCCGAGACATGTTTCCATCACTTCCAAGGACGCAACACACACCAACCAGTTGTTGTTAAGTGTCTTTCAGTCAGTTGATGACCCTGTATAGGGTTTCCAAGGAGCAGATGGTGGGCTTGAACCATCAACCTTGTGGTTAGCAGTCCAGTGCTTATCCTACAGTGCCACACCAGGACTTCACCAGTTAAGCGTCATTATATTTCAGGACCTTCAAATCACTATCTATGAAATGATTTCATTAAAGGTGTTTACGGATTAATAGCTTCCTTATATGGGCTAAGCAGTTGCTAAGAAAACTACAACATGGTTACGTTCCTCTTGCTGGTTGAATTAAATAAGCAAAATAAATGTAAAAGGCAAAAATCAGACCATTCATAGCTTGTTCCATACGAACCTTAAATGCCAACGTAAACAGAGAGAGTGTGTCGAGAGCCGTAAGGCAAACCTCAGTAGCAATGTTGGCTTCTAGTAAGGACTGGTGAAGAACATCCGCGTCTGAATGACCGTAACCTGCAGGAATTATAAGACACAATTACTGCCAAATAGCATCAGATAGAAGGGCTGGTGGGCAGGGTAGCCACAGTCAACTTTTGATTATGCAGAGAAGGCCTACTTTGGGCCTGTGTCACCCCATTTCCCTTTGCGTATGTGTGTGTGTATGGATATTAGTAATGTTTCTATTCAATTATAACTCTTTTCATCTCTGAAAAGGACATAATACCAGCACACATTAATTATGTGCTGGCTACGGAGCAGTTGTACTCTGTAACACATGGGATCACCACAAATGGGCACCCACTGCTGAGATGTGTTAGCTACAATTTGATGAACGTTACATGTGTTCTTGTCTCATCTGATCCCTCAATAGCCCCGTGAGGTATGGACATTATTAAGCCCTTTTTTTTACAGATGAGGAAACAGGACATAGAAAGGTTAAGCAATTGTCTAAATTCACACAGACAGCAGACCGTGGAGCTGAAGTGTGCATCTAGGCAGAAATCCATCAGCTCAGCTACAGTGCCTGGTTCCGCTATCAGGACGTGAAGAAATGGAGTGGAGAAGGCAGTTGAGACTTCTACAGCTTCCCATGTTGAAACAGCAGCAGGATGAGCCCCAGGGTCAGGCTGCTGGTCCCTGAAGCCTGTTCCGCCACTTTCTATCCAAGTGACCTTGGGCAAGTTACTCGACCAGTCAGACTTCAGTTTCCTCATCTGTAAAATGGGCCTGATAACAGTAATCTATCTCAAAAGGTTGTGGTGAAAATTAAAAGCGTTAATATTTGTGAAGCCCTTGGAATAGTGCATGGTACTTAGTGGCATTATGTAGGTGTTAAGTCAAAAGCTACAGACTGGTATAATCAAGAGCTGACTGTGTGGCCAACAACATTCTAACTGCTGTAATGGAAAGCAAAACAGCCACTACTTCTGAAAGAAATGTTTTAAGAAAAGGAAAGGACTTTAAGAGTCTGTCATTTAAATGTAGCTGAATCACACATAATTTAAATAAGAACTGATGTCTTCATGTTGCTGCAGTATCAATTTAGTACTAACATAAAATGCAGTCTGGTATGAAATTAGAGATATTATAAAATGGTAACGCAGGAGCAGAAATTCATACAGGGATGCAAAGATGTTATTACAGTCTCCATCTAGATGACAAAGAAAGATGGCAGAAGAGTCATGCACCACTTAATGTCCACAATACAGTCTAAGAAATAGGATGTTATACAAAAGTGGACTTTGTGTGGACAGTGGGTTATATATAGGCGGTTCCTGGATTCCGAATAAGTTCTTTTCCTAAATCTGTCTGTAAATTGAGTTTCTTTGTAAATCTTAACAGTTAAGTATGATTTGTAGCTATATCAATCAAACTTAGTATGTCTTTAGTGCATCTTTCTACACATAAAAAACATGAATGAAAGACTTCCAGATACACTAAAACATTGCTAACAATCCAGAAATCGTATTTTGATGCTCACAGAGTATTGCCCATTTGTTATTCTGAGCCATTGTTAAGTACCTCAAAAATTTAATGTAATAGGTTTTATGGAGTTTGGGATCGCATCGGTATATGCAGTCATAAAACATCCTAAAGGACTTTCTGTGGTGCATGACTGTGTAATAAAAACCCCTGTAATGTCTTTCTCCCAGGAGCAAAAATAAATCAACACTCAGGATTTAGATAACTGTCTTAATACTCCAGAGAGGAGGACATTTTGAATGTAGATCAGGAAAATGAAGAACAGAGAGCTGATGGAATTTTCTTGAGACCAATCATGGGATGCAAACAGAATCTGCACCCCAAAATGCCTTCCCTAGGCCACTGTAGCCAAGGCTTCATTATTACCATATAAGAAACGAACTAGCATGACATCATGACGATTGTAATACATGTTCCTCCTACGGAATGACTTCTTAAGAACTGCAAGAAGTGTTTGAATGCTACAAAATTACTTTTTAGGATACGATTCAAGCACCATGATGTGTTTTTTTCTTCCAAGTGTGCTTTTTGCTTTTGAAACGGTGGCTGTGAGGTTCTGTGTTAGGGCATTACATGATCTTCACCCAGTGAGCGACATCTCTTTTTAGTGAGGGTACATAACGCGGCTCATGCTAGGTCAAATGCTTTCAGATTTCTTTCTTTTTTTTGGGGGGGGGAGGGTAATGAAATCTCCCAGAGGAAAGAAAGACATTTTCTAAAATGCTAATTGCATCGCCTTTATAAGCCAAGGCCTTAGGCCTTACTTTGTTCGGGAAGGTGGGTTTGGTAAGTTGAGACAATGAAAGAGAGAAATAGAGTGATATAATTGTTGGAGTGAACACAATCCAGGGTGGTGGTGTTGTTAAGCGCCACTGAGTCAGTTCCAACTCATAGTGTCCCCTGTATAGGGTTTCTGAGGAGCAGCTGGTGAATTTGAACCACTGATCTTGCAATTCAAACCAACCTTGAGGTCTACTGCTTACCATACCTGTGATTAGACCAACCAAAGTGGTGACCTGTAGTGAGAGCTACCATTTACCCCAAATCAACTTTATCTGGGGCTGAGTTTGAACCAGAAATAAGACTTTAGAATCAGATGCAGATTCAAATGGTAATTGATCTGAATCATACAGGAATACAGAAGAAATGGCCCTGTTAGTCACAATTTTTTACTTGCTTTTTCTTACACTGTTTCAACAGAATTTCTGAGCTGGCCTTGTTGTTTTTTTCACTCCCTAAAAAGAACTGGCCATATGAAGAGGTGCTCCAAGTCACAGAGACTGCTTGGACAATACCCTCGCCGGGTACCACATGTCTTAAAGCCTGGGTACAGAGCTATGCATCAGGGAGGATTTTTATAGAATGATCACCAAGGCCAACATAAAAGAAATCGAATAGAGCTGGGAAGTCCAAAAAGAGGGTCTTAAGACACAGAGCAATTTCTTAAATTAAGGGTCAGCCACATTTTGGAAACAGCTTAACCCAATTCTGACCCCAGCAAGTGAGGGATGCAATGTCAAGCACACTGATTTCCACCAGGGGGCAGTGCTGTCCTGCACTGTGGACTCAGAGGCTCAGCACCCTAGCTGGGCTAGAGCCCAGGGGCCGAACTTCTTGAATGTACCACCCTCTAAAACTGTGCATGGCTTCAGCATCCTTAGATGAAGTGCTCAAATCTACAGTTTCCACTCGTCTGCCATTCAGATGTGAGGTATATTCTGAAACCAAAAAGCTTTTAAACACTTAGAGCAAAAACAGCCAACGAAGATGAGATTCTATTTTCCCAATCGTCACTAGTCTGTTACACTAACTAAATGACCTTACTCTGTCTTCCTGTGCCAACTCATAGAAACCCTATATAGGGTTTCTGAGGAGTGGCTGGTGGATTTGAACTCAGATCCTGTAGTTAGTAGTCCAGTGCTTATCCTAGAGAGCAGACCAGGACTCCAATTACTTACTTACTCTAGCTTATAAATAATGTTGCTGTTGTGTTCCATTGAATCAGCTCTGACTCATAGTAACCCTGTATAGGGTTTCCAAGGAGTGGCTGGTGAGTTTGAACCGCCGACCTTGTGATTAGCAGTTTTCATCCATATCCTACAGCACCACATCAGGAGTCCCTGATTTAATCCTGCTGACTACATCTCTAGACTATCTCTCACTCCCCAGTGATGTGGAAGATGGGCCTTTTCTGAAGGTCAGAGAACATTCTAGACAGAAGTGTAGGTCAGGTACACACTCTTACAGCAGGCACTGCTATTTTGACAGCTGCCTTGATTAGAATTTTTACTTTTAAGAAGAATTCATTTTTCTTTGGCATGTCATATGGACCCAGTAAAAAAGTAAATTTTATGAGAAAGCAGAAATGCTGAACAACATGGACTCTTCTTGCTAAAAGAAGGTGCCCAAATGTAGGAGACCTGATTTCCCAGGTACAGTAAGTCATGGTATGCAGTTGACTGACTGCAAAGTTCACAAAAAATGTTCACCCTTCAGTTCATTTTTATTGCTAACTAGGTTTTCCTCACAGGTAGCTCTGAAGGAGAGCGGAGCACAAGAATAATATTCCAAGGGAAATATTACACGATCTGTTCTCTTCCTTTTCATTCAACCAGGAAGACAGCAAACATACTCAAAATGGCTTGTGGAAATGCTCTTAATTTCAGAGTTAACTCCTGAGGAAACAGATCTCATACCATCTGTTTCCCTCTTTTTAGAATACCTCAGCCTAATGTTTAGCTGTGTCTAAAACATGGCACTTAGGAAGGGCAATAAACCCCAAAAGCATGAAGACACTTGGTTTCCGCATGTTGCTGTTGTTCAGCGCCATCGAGTTGGTTCCGACTCATAGGATAGGGTCTTGGAGGTACAGCTGGTGAGTCTGACTGCTGACCTTGAAGTTCAAACTGACCTTGCGGTCCAGTGCTTTATCCTACAGCGCCACACCAAGACTACGATCCTTCAAAACAAGTCCTCTTTAAAGACATTAAAAATGACTGATTCTAAATAAGCACTGTACTAGACTTCCTCAATTGTGAGGACAACAATCAGTGACCAACCAACATAGCCAGTTAATCTGGAATAAATCAACATAAATGAACCTGGATTTTAGAAGTGCCAGCAAAGCTGCAAATAATATGTCTCAGAACCAAGCATATGTCTGAGAATCAAGAAGTGTGGGTTTAAGAACATCTCATTTACTATCTTGAGCACACAGGCAGTTAGTTCCTGGTTAAGAACAACTCCTGTTTGCCCTTCATTGTTGTTGTTGTTAAGTACCGTTGACTCACAGCATCCCCTGTATAGGGTTTCCTAGGCTGTCAATCTTTGTGGGAGCAGAAAGCCTCATACCACCGACCTTGTGGCTCACAGTCCTGTGCGTATCCTACGGAGCCACTGCACCCTTTAATGTTAGGTAAAGTTTGCCTGCGCTTTGCAACCTACGCACAATAAACTTGATCACAAACACCTTCATTTCTGGCACATGCTGCTTTTAAATCATTGGCAGGGAATTGGGCCTTTTCTTACACTAAAACCAAAACCCAGCCACAGTGCCATCATGGAGCAGAACGCTTCTCTTCCCCCGAGTCTAGGGCTTATCCAACAGCCCCAACAGGGCTTCTGTCCTGCGCTAAAGGAAGGGAAACAGTATTTAGATGCACCTGTTCCGACTAACCTACAAATTCCACTGAAAGTCATAATTAGGAATGCATTTCTTTCTTTCTTTCTTTCTTTCTTTTTTTAAAAAAAAAGGCTCCAAGGACACGTTACCTGTTTTTAAAGATATATTTTACACACTTAAACCTTATTTTTGAATTTCAATTGTAACTCAGAGAAAGAATATAATGTCTGTATTTTTTCATATGAATTCAGTATTATATACAATGTTGTCGTTAGGAGCCATGAAGGCAATTCCAACTCATAGCGACCCCATGGGATAGAGCAGGACTGCCTCATAGCGTTTTCTAGGCTGTAGTCTATAGGGGCGTCCTGGTGGGGCCCTGTGGGGTTAACGTGCTGGACTGCAAAGTCAGGTTGAATCGCAAGGTTGGTGGGGTTCAAGCTTACCAGGTGCTCCTCAGAAACCCTATACAAGGTCGGAACTGACTCAATGACCACTTTAACAACAAAAACAATTTTTACAGAAGCAGACTGTCTGGTCTTTGTCTCCTGGAGCCCCGGGTGGGTTTGAACACCACTGTGGCACAGAGCTCCTTATTAAATACAATAAAGTTGTAACGTAATGACCACCTACATTCATACTGTTACGTAGGTGTCTAGGCTATCAAAGCATTTCAGAGTGAGATGGGCCTTATGAGCCATCTAGTCCAAGTCTTCACAATGCTGGTGTGACCTGCACCCCAGGCCTCCTCCAGCTATTGTCACACTTACAGCTGCCCGAGCCAGGCTAGCCCATTCTGCTCAGGGGCAGGGAGGCCAAGAAATGCTTCTCCACACTGACCTGAAATCCAATTCTCTGCATCAGACCCCAGTGATCTGAAAATTGTGTCTTACATGGACTTACACGGAATACAGGTTTTCTTCAGGTCTTTCTACCTCTTAGCTAGCTTTACACCTTTATACCACCAGTGAGAAATAGGAATGATGGTGCAGGTGAATTTAATATCTCCCTAGAGTAACAAAGACCATCAAAGAAATACAAAGTGCTCTTCCCCTCCCCCCCAAGAATATCACTTTTTTGTAAACACGTTATCACTTAATTTCCCTTCCATAATGTGGTTTGTATGAAATATTCTATAGAGAGCAATCACTCTGAATTCTGTCATTTGGCACAATTCTCTTCTATTGATACACAGTGGGAGGAAATTATAGTAATAAGGCCTATGGTTTAATGTTCTAACTATTTACTCATCATCTATGCCAGGCCAATGACCCAAACAACAAACAATTGTCCTTTAATAGCATTTTTGAAATAGAGTATTTGGTCATTTTAATTATTTCCTATAAAATCCCAAAGCCACTAGAGTTATAAGCATCATCGTCATTGTGAGGTGCCATGGAGTTGGTTCTGACCCATGGTGGTGGTGGTTATGTGCCGTGGAGTCAGTTCTGACACATGGCAACCCTGTACAGGGTTTCGGAGGCTGTAAATCTTTACAGGAGCAGAAAGTTTCATCTTTCTGCCGCGGAACAGTGGGTAGTTTCAAACTGCTAACTTTAAGGTTTGCATCCCAATTTGTAACCATTAAACACCACCAGAGCTCCTAGAGTTATAAGCATAGTGCATATGAATTCTTTGTCCATGTTCTATCATGTTATTTACAAAGCACTGGGGGAAAGTATTAGAGAATTTTATTAAATATATCCTATATGGGTCGAATTGATTCGATGGCTTAACAACAACAACAACAAATTGTAGTAATGCAGATTCTGGGTGTGGCATTGTAGGATAAACACAGGACCACGAGGTCAGTTTGAACTACAAGGTCAGAGGTCCAAATTCACTATTTGCTCCTTGGAAACCCTTATACTGGGTTGCTATGAGTTGGAACCGATTAGATAGCACTTAACAACAACATTGTAGTAATGGAGTCCTGGTGTGCACTGTGGGATAAGCACTGGACCAGAAAGTCATCTGAATCTCAAGGCCGGGGGTTCAAACTCACCAGCTGCTCCTCGGAATACAGGGTTGCTATGAGCTGGAACCATTCACAGCCCCTCTGGAGTCCTGGTGTGGCGCTGTGGGTTAATGCGCCAGACTGCAAAGCCTTTTGAACTGCAAGGTCGGCGGTTCAAGCTCACCAGCTGTTCCTCGGAAACCCTATACAGGGTCACTGTGGGTCGGAACGGAGTTGACGGCGCTTCACAACAATAACATGAGCTGGAACCAACTCGACAACCACCACCACCATGTTATTTAGGAGTCCTGGTAGCACTGTGGGATAAGCACTGGCTTGCTAACCACAAAGTTAGCAGTTCAACCCACTAGCTGCTCCATGGAATAAAGATATGGCTTTTGGCTCCCGTAAAGATTTACAGCCTTGGAAACCCTATAAACGTTTGGTATGAGTCTGAAGAGACTCAAAGACAGTGGGTTATACGTTATTGGGCGATGGGGCTGGAGGTGGTGGTGCACTGCGGTCCTCACGGTCCTCTGCTGCCCTCTGCTGGTCACACGGAGATCTGCTAAATCCCTTCCTCTATCCAGGTGATATGTTCTTTCCAGACCCCCAATGGATGCCTAAAACTGCAAATAGTACTAAACCCTATACACACTAAGCTTTTTCCTGTATATACATACATACCTACAATAAAGTTTCATTTATAAATTAGGCACAGTAAGGGATTAACAACAACAATAATAAACTACACCAATGACCACAATACACTGTAATACAGGTGATGTAAGGAGCTCTGGTAGCGTAGTGGTTACGAATCGGGCTGCGAACCTTAAGGTCAGCGGTTCGAAACTACCAGCCGCTCCGCGGGAGAAAGATGAGGCTTTCTACTCCCGTAAAGATTTACACCCTCGGAAACCCTGTACAGGGTTGCTATGGGTCGGAACCGACTCGATGGCACTTAACAACAACAACAACAACAAGGTTATGTGAGGTGAATGCCGTAGCATGTTGGGGTTAGGCTGTAGACCATGAGTAAGTGAAACTGAAGAAGTGGACACGGGGTACGGAGGACTAGCCTCAGATGCCACATCCAGAGTTGCTATGAGTCAGAACTGATTTGACAGCACTTTAACAACAACAACATTGGAGTCCTGGATAAACCTTGGACTGCTAACTGCAAAGTCAGCAGTTCAAACCCACCAGCCACTCCCTGGAAACCCTACAGTGGGTTGCTGAGTTGGAACTGACTTGATGGCCCGTAACAACAGCATTGTAGTAATAAATTTTGAAGTATAAAATTTGGCAAAGTGGGTTACGTGTCAGGTTGCTAATTGCAAGGTCAACAGTTCAAATCCACCAGCCATTACAAGGAAGAAAGATGAGGCTTTACAGCCTCCGAAGCTCTACCGCGAGTCTGACATGACATAATAGTAACGTGTCGGTTACTGTAGTATTGAAATTGTTCCTACTTCGAGTCTTTCCTGAAATGAATTCACTTTAGACTTGCTGTCCCTGGTGAGTTTCTCATGCACTGGTGTGTATCATATTGGTTGGTCCAATAGAAGGCACTGTATTCATTGTTAAATAGGAATTTTTTTGGGGGGTGGAAGGGACAAATATGGCTACAAATTTATTATAAAATACCTAACTACGGATGTAAAAAACAACAACAATGTACGTATGTATACATACACGTCTACACACACCTGTTCATGTATACTTGTAGTATACACATACTTCTGTTTGTGGCTTTTGACTGAGCTATAATTTAGGGATCAATAGCTAACACAGGGGACGACTGAAACCACCCAAATACATAATCAGAACTAGTACAGGGAGACTGAATTCTAGCATTGACTTGTGTGTGAGACACCAGAGCCAACTCTGGATGAGCAGAAATTGCAGGAACACAAGCGAAGGGTAGAATGATCCGCTCACTGTTCCTGGTAAAGCAAGAGACAGTGGGATGCAGGGTGGTGTGTCCCTGACAAGTGACTGAAGCAAACACTCTAAGATGAAATGGGAATGAGATGAGGAGGATGGGGTTCTCTGTGGGTAGCCGGAAGAGAGAAAGGAAACTAACCATGCTGACAATTTGGCTTTTGGCAGCGGAACACAACCAGCTGTCTCTCACCACCAATTCAAACCTCCACTGCAAAATCCATTTGCACCGGAGGGAGCTGCTGCTCGGTTTGGTGGAATCAGGTTGGCTATCCGTGTGCTGATCATGCAGTTTAGTTTTGGGTTCTGTGTTTCTTAAGTGATTATTTTTGGAGGTAAGGGCTTTGGAATGCTTATGTTTTATTAAAATGTGCTTCAAAGTTCAAGCTTGTGTTTTAGCTGATATTGAATCAGTCCTCTGTTGAACAGAAAACACTGAAGAGGAAAAAGAAGTATTCAGAAAGGCCCATGGGAAAACATTATGGAGCAGGATCTTTTGTGACACACACAGGGCAGCCGTGAGTGGGAATCAATTCAACAGCAGGAAGTGGTTTGGTTTTGGTTTTCTATGTAAATCATCTGGGCAGCTGCAGTCCAACAGGTCCTGCCTACTCCCTATGCATATCATTCATGTTGATTTCTGTATGCTAGAGAGAAAACGAAAAATAAAAATCGCAAAATGTGGTGCTTTGATTCCAACCCCTTGTTAGAAAAAGCCCTAACAGACAAGATGTTGAAAAAATAAACCCAATGCTGTGTTACTTGCTGCTCAAGCATATTCTTCAACTAAGTGCAGAACCATCTTCAGATTGCTAATCCACTATGTGGCTGACTGACACAATGCTGACTTACAGCTAGCCTACAGTCGGACACAGGAGACTTCGCCACTTCCATTTAACGCTGTGGGGGAGAAGAGATGGAAGCAGCTGGATTTGGATTCTGCCACTTTCTTGTTTTGAATTTTTATCAATACAAGGCGTTGGGGATGTTGCCTTTACTCTTAGCCTTAGTATCAAGAGGTAGGGCTGAAAGTCTGAGTGAATGGGAGTCTTACAATTAGAAATGAGAGGAAGATATTCATAGCCATGTATTAAAAAATGGTTCTCAGATTGAGAATAAACAGTATTCCAGGTAAAGCAATAAGTTTTGCAGTGTCATGCTTGCGGTAGGAACAGAATGATTCAGGGCACAGGCCACTAACAGAAATGGTCTTTATTGTCACTGGTCACATTAGTATTAACAAGCTATGTGGCTTCTATCTTTTAGGTTTTCTAGTTTGTAGAAGATGATGAAACACTGAAGAAAACGAAACACACTTAAGTGTCTAAAAGAAGCACACGATGCTTCGTCCCCTCTGGCGACTAATAGAAGTGAATGGGTCATAATACACTCCCACGTTTTGGCAGAAATCTCTATCATGAAGTTAGAAAGCCCCAAAGTTAGGAAGGCAAGATGAACAAAAAGGTCTTGGTTTGCAAGTGAAGCAGCCTCATAAGCAGACTTCGACCTGATTAAATCTTACCATTGTCTACAGAAATCCCAAGCACACTTGAAATCTTTCTCACACTGAAAACACAGAAAAAGTCACTTTGTTATTGGACGCTTTGCCACAGGCTACACACATTGATTCACGGGCTTTAAGCTTTCACTGTTGATTAAGGAAGGAGTCACCAATTTTCAGAGCAGGCATGGCAGAAGGTGGACGCTTGGTCAACTACACGCACGGCCTCAGAGAGGGATTGTACCAGATGTTCTCAAGAGTGGTAGGAGGCCTACATCAACACTTGTATCAATCAGCTGTGTTAAGCAAAACAATTCAGAAAGTATTGGCCATAGACAATGAATCCAATGGCTACTTCTCAATTCTGGACAATGCATGGCTGCCCAACCTGTCCAATTTTATCTTAAAGATACCAGGCAGGGAGCAATCGGCAAAGGGCCAAGAGGGTTTAGGTGCCATAGTTGACCAGCTTCCCCATTGTCTCTCCCAAGTGCCAAGGACTCTCCGCCGGGGAGGGAAACCGCACCGGGAGCTCTTCACCCTACTTGTTCTGCGCTGCAAGAAAAATCAAGTTGGTGATGTGGTCTGGTGTGGCCCGGGGGCTGTCCCCGCTTGGATGTCAGCTGAGATGACTGGCTGTTACGATGATGGTATGTCATGGGACTTACTGTGGTGAAAAGTGAGAGAGTTATCCAGGCTGCCCAGCTGCTGCAATCTGGCATGCATCATTCCTGTTCTGTTACGGGAAACAGGCAATGTCTGAGACTTTCGATCATGAACTATGGGGCCCAACCCCTCCTGGTTCCTGCAACATGAGTGAAATGGGATAGAAGCAAAAGTTAGACTGGTTACCCTGCAGCAAGACCAGGAGCGTTAGGAAAGCCGTCATTGCACAAATGAGACTGGCCACGCACAGACTAGGTGCAGGTGAGCAGCCTGCCTGGGACCCTACCCGAGCAAGCCAGGAGCAAAAACAGGCAGAGTGCACAGCAGAGCGTGGGATCGAGGGGAAGCAAAAACCACGCCAAAGCACAGAGACCTTTCTCATTTTGCAAAGTACTTGACAGAGACTATTAAAAATAAATAAATAAATAAATAATATATATGTATATATATTTGCTGTTGTTATGTTCTGTGGAGTCGGTTCTGACTTATAGCGACCCTGTACAGGGTTTCCGAGGCTGTAAATCTTTATGGGAGCAGAAAGCCTCATCTTTCTCCTGTGGAACAGCTGGTAGTTTCAAACTGCTGACCCTGAGGTTCGCAGCCCGATTGGTAACCACTACGCTACCAGAGCTCCTATAGCGTAGTGGTTACAAATCGGGCTGCGAACCTTAAGGTCAGCGGTTCGAAACTACCAGCCGCTCCGCGGGAGAAAGATGAGGCTTTCTACTCCCGTAAAGATTTACACCCTCGGAAACCCTGTACAGGGTCGCTATGGGTCGGAACCGACTCGACGGCACTTAACAACAACAACAATATGTATATTATATAGATTGTTGTTAACTGCCATCGAGTCGATTCCGACCCATAGTGACCCTGTATAGGGTTTCCAAGGAGCAGTTGGTGAGCTTGAACTGCTGACCTTGTAGTTCAAATGGCTTTATAGTCTGGTGCATTAACCCACCGCACAACAGACTCTCTCTCTCTCTCTCTGTGGTGTGTGTGTGTGTGTGTATACATATATATATGTGTGTATATATGTATATATATATATACACACATATATATATGTATGTATATATATATATATTTATATATATATACACATTTATCAAGCCACCACTTATGTGGTGCCTAAGGTTAATGTTTCTGACAGCTGTCAAAACACTGCAAACCTTTTGGGATTCCATATATTAAAAAAAGGCAACTAACTAAATAAATAAATGCAGAGCATTGGCAGGCAGTGAACAAACATGCAATGGAAGGAATTAGATGAGGCTATTTGGACACCTTCATTCTTACCCAAGCATGTAGGAGCAGAGCCATACACTGTGTTAAACTTGTCAGCAATCAAGTGAAGAAAACAGAAAAGTGATCTGGGTTAGCAATTGGACCAGTAACTTCCTGCTGTGTACCGTCACCAAAGCAGATGAAACCTGACACCCGCGCTGGAACCACACCTGTCCCAATCCCAGAGCCAACCATTCCCCTTCACTGTGTTATTACTGTGTGGAGGAACAGGACATGCATGGACCATTGTCAGACAGCATGCTGCTGGTGGTTTCCAGAAGACACAATGGGAAGGAAAGGCACAGTATTTATGAAGCTCGACCACCATGGATGGTAAACACTGGCAACGTTGAAATGAAGATTTCAGAGCTTTTTCCCCCCACATGCAGCAGAGACCAAGGCAATTTTCTATAAAGCATAGAATTACATCATCTTCCACTTCCGCCTTCCCATGACTATCTAACTTTAAGGGATCAGATGGCACATACCTACAGATGCAAATATATACAGGGTGCTAATGAGTTGGAAGGCTTTCTTAAAAACCTTACATTTTAATCCACTGAAACACAAGCTAGCCGTTTCACCAAAATCCAATATAAAAATATTTTGTTGGGGCAGAAACCTGCAGCTTCCTGCATTCACCACTTTAAGCTCTGAGGCATTTTGTTCTATTTTGCATACTATTCTCAAATGCCATCTGGTGACGTAGGTGACAGATACTGATAAAAGGGTGTGAAGCCTGCCCAATATAGTGTCTTTGTGTTATAAAACACATAGATCATCCAGCTACACTGGGTAAAGTCAGCAAGAATAAACTGAAGGCATAAAATGAGACTAGTATAAGACCTCCCTGTATATACTTGCATTTGTACACAAATATCAAGTGTAAAGATTACTGTTATAGTTTAAAAAAGCCAAGTTTAGAAAACGTCAAATATCACCAAATTTCAATAAAAATGAGAAAATACACGTTACTAGGAGGAAAAAGCAAAATATGTTCTCAACATTTGCTTTTCTTAAAAGAAAACACATACTTTGATTTCTTAATACAAAATGTAATTCTGAAAATTTCTCTAATATCCCCAGAAAAGAATGCCAACATAGAAAACAAGTATTCACACTTAAAGATTTTTTAAAAACCCAAAAAACTCTTTCCTATAATTGGTTAAAAACAGAATTATATATAGGAGGGGAAAAAAATCAATTACAACAAAATTTTAGTTTTTTTTAAACATAAAACATAATCTCACTTATAATTATGCTATTTAAAAACAAAATAATAGAAAATATAATTCTTAGACCAATACCCGTATATCACACAGAGAGAACAGCTCACAACACAGGAAAAAAAAATGAATACAGACACGTGACTGGCTGCAGAGCAGGAGTTAATAGACTTGTTTATGGGCAGGATGTGCTCTGAGGAAGTATTCCAAAGAGGGGCTGTTGGGATACTTCTGAGCAGGAATGTCTAACTCCTTGAACTCAATGTGGAACCAAGGACATATGGTCTTGGTGAGGGGACTGACAGATCACGAGATGCAGCAGTATTTGGTGGGATAAAAACACAGGGCATTTGGAGATTACTAAGACTGAGAGGGGGGAAAACACTCAATTTCAGAGAAATTTGTGTCAGTCCAAAAATATTTGGGGTGGACTGGAAACAATTCTGCATTAAGAAAGAAGGGAAGTGGTTCAATGAGAAATTAGTATCTATATAGTTGGGAGCAAGAAGGTTAAAAATGAGAAAAAAAGAGACATCACCGAGAGGAGAAGGAGGAGACAGAACTAACAGTGCAGGTAAGATCTGGACGGAAGTGCACACGTGTGGCAACGTGCCATCGCAGAGAAGGCTTCCAAGAGTTATGTCGGAATTAAAAGGAGACAGCAGGGATGTAGGAATGCAGGAGAAAGATGCTAGCAGGTTTTGATGGTGGCAACCTAAACGCCTGCCAAATGTCTTCATAGTTTTTTGTCTGTGAATTCCAACTGCAAATCACCAGAGCTGACGATTCCCACACATTCAGAGCCAAGTAACAGAGAAAAGTAGGGGGAGTCAAGTGACACAATTTTCACCCCAGAACGGCCGACAGTACCTGGCTATGTATCGCTTTCCCATGTACTGGAACTGATGCAAGCAGACTCTGCAGATGAGATGTACAGTTATTAGGGAAATATGAAGACAACATTGTTACCAACACGCTCTTATTTAAAACCATCAATCATAGGAAATGCAATAAAATCTTATTTCTGCCTCTTACTTATGCCTGGAGGGCTAATAGGAGAGGCCTCAGATTTTGCTACTATCATCAGCATTGCAATGGATTCCTGAGGGACACAAAGAGTAAAGCCCACCAAGAAGATTTCCCATTTCCTCAGAGTCTGGATGTTTATTCCAAGGCACTTTTACCTTCAAAATCACGTAACGAATCAACGGTTTTGGACACTGTTCCAACTTGCTTAACCTTCACTTGAAGTTGTATAAGGAGCACTCTCGTAGCTCAAGTATGCAGACTGGCCCTTTGCAAATGTCAAATGTGGTGATACTGTTGTTAAGTGTTGCTGAGTCAGTTCTGACCCATAGCAACACTGTATAGGGTTTCTGAGGAACAGCTGGTGAGCTGGAACCGCTGACCTACAGTTCTAACCAACTTTGCAGTCTAGTGCATTAACCCACAGTGCCACACCAGGAAAAAAATGTGTAGTTTTGTTTTAATATAGCCACAGAGAAAGAAAGGGAAGTTACATGCGTCTTAAGGAACCTATTTAATGAACTCTACACAGTCTTGACAGCTAACTGAAAGGTTGGTGGTTTGAAGTTACACAGAGACTCTCTGACAGAAAGATCCAGTAATCTGCTCCCTTAACGATTCTAGCTAAGAAAATCCTATGGGGCAGCCCCATTTTGTAACATGGGGTGCCTATGAGTTGAGCTTGATGCGATGGCCCCCAACAACAGCTAATGTCTAATGAGTTCCTCTGGTGCTGTGACTCTCCTTGACCACATGACAGATTTCTTCTGTAACTCAGCAGAAGACAAAGTCATGGCACTATGAAATTAACAAGCTCAGAAAGCTGCGGATTTCCACCTCAGTATATGTACAAATGTACTTCACCAGCAAAACACGACCCAAACCAGCAGACACAAAGCTAACTAGTTATTCGTTATCTAATTACTATGCACAATCCTATTGTTTGCTGCAGAAATAATACTGAGCTGCCTGAAACCCTGTTGGATGTCATATACTATACTCTCTATGTAAATTAAAATAAAACCCCCAAAATACTGAATTCTGAAAATCAATGGTTTTCCATAAAAGACTGCAGATCTGTGGTTCTAATAGTAAAGAGCCTAACGTAAATCAGAAACCTAGATTGATGAGATAAAATAGTAATACGTAAGATTTCACTTTGACTTCTTATCAAACATTTGAAAATCATACTCGTTTTTTCTCTGTCTCAGTTTCTACATCTGACTGAATGTTTACGTTACATTCAATTTACACTAGCAGCGTCCACTCAATTCAGTTCATTCATTTTACGCTATTACTTTTGCTCTATCCTGCCACATATCTGTAACAGTTTAAGGCTGGTCACTGCCCACTGGGACTTCTGGTGTGGCGCAGTAGGATCAGCACTGGACTTCAAACAACAAGGTCGGCAGTTCAAACCCACCAGCAGCTCCTAGGAAACCCTACATGGAGTCGCTATGAGTTAGAACTGACTCAATGACACTTAACAACTGCCCATTGGGTCATGAGCCACCGGGCAGTATCCCTTCACACCTTTGACTTAGCAAGACAGGTACAGCAATAAGCAGAAAATAACAACAACAAAAACTACTCACTCTGATATCGTAAAAAAATCCATAAGCTCAGATGTTGAGGCCTTGTTCCAATACGTAAATAACGCATCTAGAAAATAAACATTTATTTGATCAGAATCATGATGTATATAATATACATTATGGAGAATCGCCTATTACTTTAGCTACGATGGAAAGATTGATGAAAAGATAAACCAGAGACACTAAGCTATATTGGATAACATATCCAACAGAATTATACAACTTTAAGAAGCTACACTTGAACAACTGAACTTTAATTTTTATCACATTATCTGGTAACCACACAGTACAATGCACACTTACTTACGCATGTGTTTATACATAGTAAAACATGCAGCTGGATTCAGTACTTCCTACATCTATTAGTTAGGAACACTGACTGCATCTGGTGAGTTGGGCAACCTTCTCACCTCCTTCTCTAAGTTGTTCCTCCCTCAGTCACATGAACTCACTGCACCCTAAGGTGCCTAGCTAGTCTTTTGAGTTGTTGTTGCTAAGTGCCACCGAGTCAGTTCTAACTCATAGCCACCCAACATAGAGTTTCTGAGGCGTTAAAATTACATGGGAGCGGAAACTCTGATCTTTCTCCTACTTTCGAATAGCTGTTGTTAATCTGCTCCCATAAAGTTTTTAAAAGAACATAATGCTGTTTTTTTAAACTACTTAAGTGGAACCACTGTTGAGTTTTTAAATTATTTCAGGGTATTTTTAGTTTAAGGCTAAAATATTATCTCGGGGAAATAATTTCAGGGGTTTACCCACCCTCCATGGCTCCAGAAAGTCTAGACTCCATGAGAATTAAAAAATTTGTCCTTCATTTGCTTCCTGTTGATGAGACTTCTTCTACAGAACCTTTTCAACTTTTGCATGCATATGAGGCAATTGAAAATACCATGGCTTAGGTCAGGAACACCTTAGTCCTCAAACTGACTTCTGCTCTTCAACACTATAAAGAGGTCTTGTGCAGCATATTTGCTCAATGCAGTAAGTATGTCGTTTGATTTCTTGACTGCTGCTTCTGTGAGTGTTGATGGTTGATCCAGGAGCAAAATGAAGTCCTTGATAATGTTGATCTTTTCTCCATTTATATGGATGTTGTTTATTGGTCCAGTGGTGAGGATTTATGTTTTCTTTACACTGAGGTACAACCCATACTGAAGGCTGTGGTCCTTGATCTTCATCAGTAAGTATTTTTAAGCCCCCTTTGATTTTGGCAAGCAAAATTGTATCGTCTACCTATCACAGGTTGTCCATGAGTCTTCCTCCAATCCTGATGCCATGTTTTTCTTCATAAAATCCAACTTCTTGGATTATTTGTCTACCATGCAGATTGAATAAATATGGTGGAAGAATACAACCTTGACGCATACCTTTCCTAATTTTAAACCATTTGATGTTCCCTTGTTCTGTTTGAACCAACTGCCTCTTGGTCTTTGTACAGGTTCCTTTTGAGCACAATTAAATGTTCTGGAATACTCATACTTTGCAATGTTGTCCATGGCTTGTCATGATCTACACAACAGATAGCCTTTGCATAGTTGGAGGAGAATATTGAAAGTCATGGACTGCCAAAAGAACAAACAGATCTGTGTTGGAAGAAGTACAGCCAGGGAACTCCTTGGAAACCATGATGGCCAGACTTCGTCTGTCATACTTTGGACATGTTGTCAGGAGTGACCAGTCACTGGAGAAGGATATCATGTTTGGTAAAGTGGAGGATGGAGAAAAAGAGGAATATGCCCAGTGAGAAGGACTGGCACAGTGGTGGCAGTGATGGGCTCAGGGATACCAACAATTGTGAGGTTGGCCCAGGACCGGGCAGAGTTTCGTTCTGTTGTGCACAGGGTTATTATGAGTCAGTACCGACTGATGGTACTTAACAATAACAACAACAGAACCTTTGATGAAAATGTTCAGTAATGATAGCCAGGCACCATCTAGTTCTGGTCTCATGACAAAGGAGACAATTAGCCACATCCTCCGTATCCTCTTCCTCTTCCCGAGTCTCCTTTTCCTCTGTTGCTCCACGTGACTAGAGCCAACAGTTGGGCCTTGGAACCTGTCACATCTTCTTCTCTTCTTCTTTTTTTATAAATAGGAACCTTGTATTATTTATCTTCCTACACAGAAAATCCTATACCTGGATTATAGAAGTATAAACCTTAACTATTTGTTGAGTAAATAGGTGACTAAATTAATGAATGAACACAAGCCATTTTTAAAAGGTAGTGGTTACAAATCGGGCTGTAAACTGCAAGGGCAGCAGTTCGAAACTACCAGCTGCTCCGTGGGAGAAAGAGGAGGCTTTCTGCTCCCATAACAATTTATAGCCTCGGAAACCCTGTTCAGGGTTCCTATGGGTCCTGTCATATCTTCTTAAATTGACTAGATTATTAGAAATTTAAAAATAATATTCTCAGGTAAAGCCAGGAATGTCACAAAATCAGTCTATGTGGAAGGAATGCATAGGTCCCCCAACACTGTGCTTTCTAATCTCAGAGACTGACTCATACAGTTATGCAAGTTCCAGTAAGTAGGAGTTTGTTTGGACCAATTAAATTTATTTCCATTATCTGCATCTCTCTCCCTTTCACTAACATGCTAGGTTCAACTTTAATATAAATTAAAAAAAATAGGTCCATTCACACGTTAGAACTTACTGTCTAGAATAAAATAATTAACAGAACTCTTTCCTCCCAACGAAGTCTTTTATTTCACCGCTGTTGTGAGCTGCCTGTCGAGTTGGCCTTTTACTCATGGCGACCCTAGGCACAATGGGATTGGCCACTGTGATCCGCAGGGCTCTCACTGGATGAGATTTCAGCAGTTTGTCTCCACAGAAAGCAGCTCAGTATCACAGCAACTCCACTGACGGGCAAGTGGTATCTGCACATGTGGAGTACTGTCTGGGACTCGAACCCGGGTCTTCTTCATGGAAGGTCAGAATTCTGCCACTATCCCACCACTGCAGGCTCTTATTTCTACTACCTTTAGTAAACTGACATGCATTTCAAAGAAAAGAAGAAGCTTCTTTTAATGCTTGTAGCCCTTCAACTAATTACAATTAAATTAAAAAAATCCTGAAACTAGGAAACGTGAAACAGAAATTTTCATTTTCACCTACCATCAGACATGCTTTTTAAGATGTAAAGGAAACACATCAGCAGGCTCTTAATCTCAGACTGGTCAAGTTTGTCGCAGCGAACCACAGAATTTCCCAAAGTGCCACTCTGGTGGTGCTAAAAAGGAAATAACAGGTGATGTTTCCCTTCACATACAAAAAGAAAATATAGTTCTACTTTACTCCCTCAAAAGAACAATTCTTAGGATAGAGTCAAATCATGTAAATTTGAAGGTATAAGCACTTTATCTACAATTCAACTAGACACACCTTCACCCAAGTCTACACAAATGCTATCCCACAGAAGCATTGGCTTGTCTTCTTTGCTTACTTCCCTAAGGGACAAGGCAGATAGCACAAACCTTTCAAACTGGAGAACCACACTTTTGGTTATTGGTTTAGTTTGGAAGCACCAAGTAAATCTGCATGCAAGAGAAGTATGCGTGCTCACGGATAGCAACGATTGTGAGGTTGGCCTAGGACCGAACACAGAAACGAAGATGCCAGAGATGCGGCACAACTAACCATATCGTCTGGAATATATGAATGGTTGGCACAGCAAAGGAAGTCTAGGGTGTCACTACGGATCAATCACAACACTGGGAAGTGAGTCACTGCCATTAATGGATGTCACAGGGCACCTTCGGGGCAAAGACAGGTCCTCAATAGGTACAAACGGGGACACCTCCACACTGCCAAAGATCCTAAGCAGATGAGGTCATTGGGTCATCAGCTTAGCTCAACACTGCAAACGTCAGAAACTCAGCGCACAACGGGGGATAGCAGTTTTGCCACTAAGCTGCAGGGCCACAGGTTTAAAGCGTTCACATCAAAAACAAAGCGGTAATCTTGGATTGTCATAAAACACAAGACATTTTAAACAGCCTCCAAGTTGTATTTCCATGGAAATCAGGAATCTTTTTTTTTTCTGTTTTTGCTATACCAAAAGATCGGTGGAGGGGCAAAAAGAGATTGCTTCATTTAAGGCATTGGTGGGCAAACTGAAAAACCACCAATAGCAAACTGGTTTCATTTATAAGCAGTATTTTCCCGCAAGGAAGACGGTCCAGGTGCGCTTAGTGGCAGAACAGCGGCGCAAGCGCATTGTTTCGCCCTTCCGCTCAGGGGGAGTGGCTAGGAGAACTCAGTACTTGGTGCCCTGGGAGGGGAGGTGCAGCATGCAAGGTTTCCTCTGGCAAAGACGGGATCGTGAGAAGGGAAAAGTCCACAGTGACCCGGTTTTTCCTGGCTGACTGGCAGCTCGCCTCCTCCTCTCCAGCGCTGCGTATGACATAAGCAGAGTGCCTTCTCACCAGCGTCTCCCTCTGCCGAGCGGAGGCATGTTAGGGTCAAAAGTCAAAGGCATCACAATATACACCCCACCAGGGAGCCACGTCTACAAGTAATCAAATCCGTGCCAAGCCACAGAAACGGCCCGGAAGGCCACAGACCTGATGCCTCAGGAAACACACTCTCTGCTCTGTCGAGAACTCAGGACACACCCCTTAACAGTTCACCTGTGAGGTGCTTATGTGAAACTTGAACTATCCCAAGAAAACAGTGCCAGGATGGTACCCATCTATCCTGGTTGCCAGGTGTAAGCCCAAGTCCGCATGCTTTCCACAAAGTTCCAAATGGTCAGAACCTTAGTGATTTTAAACGAAAGGCTGAAGATGAAGGGGTGTGTTGTGTGTAGGGGGGTGGGTGTGGGTGGGCAGGGGCTGTAGGAACACAGCCATTTCTAATGAAGCCATATATCACTTAATCACCTGTATGATCACTTCCTATCTGGAGTTGGCTTCCGACTTTTTGCCTTGATAACTGTGGTATAAATGTTCTCCTGGCCTGAAGACAGGTGAGCATGATATTTTGATTTCCCTGCACGTCCAACCTGCCAGAATCACTGGTGGAGGATGCTCTGGGTACACATTACCCCTGGGCTGAGATCTGGGAATCAGGAATCAGGGAGACTCAGAGATCAGGCCCCATCTTTAGATAATGCTCTAATCATTTACTACAGGTTAAAGGCATAGTCCTTTACAAAGGTCCCACTACATCAACACTAGAACTTGTTTATGTTAAGTGCTGTCAAGTTGGTTCTGACCCATAGCGACCCTGTATAGGGTTTCCAAGGAGCAGCTGGTGAGCCTGAACCGCAGACCTTGCAGTTCAAACGGCTTTGCAGTCTGGCACATTAACCCACAGCGCCACACCAGGACTGTTTTAAATCTTGCTTTAAATCCATGAGCTCAGACAATCACTTGAGTTATCTGAAAAGAAAATACCTTATCTAGGGAGTTGCATTTCTCATTGTTCCTTTCAGGAAGGCTGTTGCCCGAATCCGTGCTGATGAGTGAACCTCTGGAGTCAGTGTTCCTCACATTACTGATATTTGGAGTTGAAGTCGTATATGGAGAAGCTAAATGGGAATGAAGCCAAGACCAAAATTTGGGTTAAAACAGAACAACATAAAAAAGTGAACTTTTAAGGGAAATGCTCATATAGGACTTTTTTTTTTTTTTTTTTTTTACCCATTCTTAGAAAGTTGGTTAAAGAGTTGCATCCAGTTACCTCACCTTTAAGGAATCAAGCCAAAAAAATAAGCTTTACTCTGAAACATTAAGACATATATATCAAGTCGTTTGTTAGAAACCTTCGATTGCTAAGACTCAAGGGGAACACATTGGTTCAGAATGAAGCCTTAAAAAATTAAAAAAAGAGAACTCCACCAAAAATAATCAAATTTTAAAAATGAACCTATCCAATAACTGCACAGCATTCAAAGTATGAGATGACCTTGTAAACTCAAAAGGTACCATGGGATGTTTTACAGTCAAATTTCAAGCACAGAGACATCTGACGTCTGTTGACATAAGGTCCTGCTACAGGCTTCTGATGACATCATGGTTTTGTGAAGCTGGGTATTTGGTGGTTGCTATGAGCCCGATAGCTGGAGTGCTGGTGTGGCGCTGTGGGTTAATGCGCCAGACTGCAAAGCCATTTGAATTGCAAGGTCTGCGGTTCAGGCTCACCAGCTGCTCCTTGGAAACCCTATACAGGGTCATGTTGGGTCGGAATTAACTCGACGGCACTTGACAACAACAACATGAGCCCTATAGGAGCTCTGGTAGCATAGTGGTTACGAATCGGGCTGCGAACCACAAAGTCAGCAGTTCGAAACTACCAGCTGTTCCGCGGGAGAAAGGAGGTGTTCTGCTCCCGTAAAGATTTACAGCCTCGGAAACCCTGTACAAGGTCACTATGAGTTGGAACCGAATCGACGGCACATAACAACAACAACATGAGCCCTATGTTGCATGGTAGGATAAGCACTGGACTGCTAACCACAAGGTCAGTGGCTCAAACCCACCAGTGATTCCTCAGAAACCTTATGCAGGGTCGTTGTGAATCAGAATGGACTTGACAACGCTTAACAACAACAATGAACAGCAAGTCTTAGGTGAATTCAATGTGGAACACGAAACGAGTTGTGTGGTGTCCACTCTGATGCCACACTTTGAGAAGGCACAAGGATCAAACGAGCAAATCACTGTAATGATTGAAGACTGATGTGAAGGTAGTTTTAAAACTTATGTCCATTTCCTTGTGGTGGTTGTTAAATCATGAGAACATAAGAACGTATCAAGTTCTCTGGACCTGTGGTTATTGTTGTTGTTGTTGTTGTTAAGTGCCGTCGAGTCGGTTCCGACCCATAGCGACCCTGTACAGGGTTTCCGAGGGTGTAAATCTTTACAGGAGTAGAAAGCCTCATCTTTCTCCCGCGGAGCGGCTGGTAGTTTCAAACCGCTGACCTTAAGGTTCACAGCCCGATTCGTAACCACTACGCTACCAGTATATATACATATATACACACACACACACACACACACACACACATATATGTAATTTGAATTTCTGGAAACTTTATCTGTGCTGTATCAACTTTGGAAAAAGTATCCCCCCATATGTACAGGGATAACGCACTGTATTGAATATATAAGGTCTTATCTACATGGGTTTGATTACAGAAACTAATAAAGTATTCTCTAAATAATGAAAAAAAAATAGAGATTAACTCTTCAAAGTATAAATTTATTGATAGATTTATTTGTACTACATAAGAAAATGTAGTGTTTTCCCGCACAATTTATGGCAGTCTGTTTAAATTAAAAGTTGTCTTAATGCATGAAACTCAAAATTTGATGTTGTTAATGAAGTGCTGTCAAGTCAATTGTGGCTCACAGCGACCCCGTTGTAAAGTTTCCGAGGTTGTAAACCCTTGCAGGAGCAGAAATCCTCATCTTTCTCCCACGGAGTGACTGGTGCCATCAAGTTGGTTCTGACTCATAGTGGCTGCGTATAGGGTTTTCGAGGAGGTACTGGTGGGTTTGAACAGCCAACCTTGTGGTTGCCAATCCAGTGCTTATCCTACAGCGCCACACCAGGACTATTTACCTAACAAACACAACCTGCCAGGTGTTTCTTTTTTAGCTTTGTATTGTGATGTGGATGGAAGTGTATAGGGTAAATTAGCTTTCTGTTCAACAATGTCTACACATTTTACTTTGCGACACTGATGCCAAGTCCCACCATGTCACAGCACCGTTTCCACATCCTCTCTGGATTCCCCATGTCCATTCATCCTTCTTTCCTGTCCCTTCCAGCCTCCTGAGCTTTGTTTTGGGTTAAATACTGTCCTTTCAGCATCACGGTTGATTGTTCTAAGGACTATACTCCTCCTTGAGTTACTGGTCATTTCACAGGCTTATCTACTATTGCTGAAGGAGCCCTCACTATGCAGTGGACTACGAACTGGGCTGCTCATCACAGGGTCAGCAATTTGAATCTACCAGCCGCTCCATTTGAGAAAGATGAGGCTTTCTGCTTCTGAAAAGATTTACAGCCTTGGAAACCCTATACAGGGTTGCTATGAGTTGGAACTGACTTCACAGCACGTAACCAGCAAGCACCATGATGGCTTTCCTGAGAGTTCACCTACAGGGATGCATTCAGTCCCCAGCTTGAAGGGTAACAAAGGGCCGTGGCCTCAGGGGTTCTAGCAGTCTTTATCAGACCAAAAATAAGTCTGGTCATTTTTATGATTTTGCATTATGCTCTACATTTTCCTCCCACTCTATCCACAACCTTCTACTGTAATCCCTATCAGAGTAGTCGGTCGTAGAAGCTGGGCACCATCTAGTTCTGGTGGAAGCTGAGGTTTCAATGGCCCAATTGTCCTTAGGACTAATTGTTCCCTAGCTTCTTTGAATTTCTTCACTCTTTGCTCTTAACACGGAGAGACCAAAAATCCCATCTCAGATGGCAGCTCCCAATTTTAAGGTATGTCAACAAAGTAGGATCTAGAAGACATGGACTATGCTATGTCAACTGATTTAGATGTCCCCTAAGGCTCGGATCCTAAGTCCCTAAGCCCAGAGACTCATTCCCTCAAGATGTTTGGTCCTGGCTAAGATGTTTTCATAACTTTGTACCCTCTGCATGGTCTAATGTTGCTGTTAAGTGCTATTGAGTTGTTTCTGACTCATAGAGATCTATATAAGGTTTCCAAGGAGCAGCTGGTGGGTTTGAACTGCCAGCCTTCCAGTTTAAACCAACCTTGTGGTCCAGTGCTTATGCTACAGCCTCACACCAGGACTCTGTATGCTCTACTATGTCCCTGGGTATAATGACAGCACACATAAATACAGAAGGGGGCTTCCAAAAGTTCATGGAAAAATAGAATGAAAAGATGGTGGAGTTTTTCTACAACCTTTCTGAAGCCCCTTCATATATGCCACAATAGTTTCTGCCAAATCCACATATATTCATGGGTACAGTCCTATTCACTGTCCCACACCTGTCAGGTGTTTCTCTCGTCCTGCGGATCCCCAGGAAAATGACAGTGATGACTAAGGATGCTATGAACTGAGACTGTTTGGGAATATCTGCAATAAACAGTGAAGAGCAAAAAGGAATTCTAAGCTGGCTGTAAAACTTACAACATCCACGCAAAAGCAGCATTTGTTTGAAGGTAGAAAACAGCCCACCTTGGACCTTTTGGATTTTTAAAGGTAATAGATTGGCTGCCTGATTAGATAAGATTTAAGTCAATCACAAAATCGAAAAGGACTTTTCAGACTGTACATTCCGAGGAACCAAAAGACACGCCTGTAGCTCAAAGGCCTGGCTGGGTTTGAAGGCCGCACAAGGAGACTTTGGCACTGTGCTCAGCATAGCTTCCCACACCGGCACCTGGGAACAGTGTTCGTCCTTTTCAGATTCCAGCAAGCAAGTGGACTGAGACACTGAAAACTTCAGACTTCTCATTTTAAAAATAAATCCTATGGCTAGCTGCTAAAGCATTTTTAGACACCAAACGTTTTAGACACCAAAAATATACCTAAAGCATTTTTTAATTGCTGCATTTTAATTTGGATGGGTAATGGAATAAAGGCATAATTTCTTAGGCAATGCCAATAGGTCCTTAACCTCATAGGAAGCCACACCATACCAGTGTACTAAGTCCCACCCTCTACCCGTTTGGACTCCTGGTGTGGCACTGTGGGTTAGTACGCTGGAATGTAAAGTCATTTTGAACTGCAAGGTCGGCGGTTCAAACTCAGCAGCTCCTCAGAAACACTATACAGGGTCTCTATGGGTCAGAACCAACTTGATGGTTCTTAACAACAACAGCAACACCCCTGTTTATCTACTACCATGCCTGAAACGGATTCAGTGTGTGGAGTAAATTTAAGACCAAGAAGAGAGGAGCTAGCGCCATGTGAGAGTATCAGAGAAGGCTAGAACGTGCAAACACAGAGTCTTAGTGTCCAGCAAGCCTGCCCTTGGCGGGGTGAACACTGTGTGATGGGGTGCCATGGAGGAGGGGGCAAGGGGAGCCCTGCCAAAGCAACTCTGAAGGAGTCCTTTCCTAAACTCAGAGAGAAAAGGAACCCAGCATTGTAATCACAGTGTAAGCATGAGTCTAGTATCAGAACCAGAATTCACATTCAGTGTATGACATCGAAGTTAGGAGAGTGAGGCCCCCAGGAAAGCTAACGGAGAGCCTAAATTCTCAGCGTTTTAGGCTTGATTCCAGAGCCAGAGTCCTACTCTAAGGCAAACAGATGGAGATTCAATAAATCACAATCAGCACGCTGAACAGAAAAATGGGGCTCTCTGTATTTAACACACTGGCTCAGTGCCTAACTTTTAAAAAACTTTAAAGAGCACGTAAGTAAACTGAAAGGACTTGTGGTGCGGCACTGTCAGATCAGCACTGGACTTCGAACCACAAGGTGGGCAGTTCAAACCCACCAGCCGCTCCTGGGAAACCCTATACAGGACACTTAACAACAACAACATCAGCAAACAGAAGAGGAGCCTGGTAACACAGTGGTTAAGCTCATAGCTGCAAGGTCAGTGGTTCACACCCATTCAGCAGTTCCACGTGAGTGAAAGAAGACCTGGTGAGCTACGTCTTTACCAATGACAACCCGGGGAATTCTCTAGAGCACTTCTACTCTGTCCTGTACGGTGCTGGGAGTAGACACAATGACACACCACAAGAAGGAAACTGAGAAGATGTTTAGTAAGGACTTCCTGCCCTCCCACTGCCCTACACAAGACAGTCCAATGCAATCTACAGAAGACTGGAAAAGGAACGCTTAGCCTAAGAATGCTTGCCTTTTAGAACTAATCTCATTCCAGAGTTGGTTTTATACATGCATCATATTTCAAAAACATTGAAAAACAAACTAGTGAGGACTCACTCTCAAGCTGTATGGAAATAGCATTTCTTCCCCATAGAGACAGAAGGAGAAAATCTGCTCTTGAAGGACGATGGTACAGGGGTTCCACCTAACTGGAAACTCTTGGATGACCAAAAGCAGTTGCTAAGCATGCCAAAGTAAGAGCTAAAAAACCCAGTTCAAACACAGAGCTTCCCAGGAAGGCAATCATAAAAGGGAATGAGGCCTTATACTTATTTATTTTCTATAATTCTATTTAGTTTGCAGCTGCTTTTGAGAAGATACACAGCAAAACATAATACCAATTCAACAAGGATATGTATTTTTAAAGATGGGAGAAAGAGAGATAAAGCCTGAGGAAAAAATAAGCCCGTGGGGGTGAATTTTTTGGGAAAAGTTCGCATGAATCTTGAAGTGCACGTAAAAAGGTATAAAATTAGTCTCCAGTGGACTCAAACCACCAACTTTTAATCAGCACATGAGTCTGGACGGGTTGTGGCAACAGGGTTCTTTTCTAGGCTTCACAGGAGGCTTCATTTCTTCAGTCTGGTAACTGAGTGTGAGAGAAATATCAACAGAAGAGGCCCGGGACTCTGATGAGAATCCTGGGAAGATGGGGTGTGGCAGGATCAGCACTAGTCTGCGAACCACAAGGTCAGCAGTTCAAACCCATCAGCTGCTTCTCGGAAACCCTATACAGGGATGCTATGAGTCAGAACTGACTCGAAGGCACTTAACAACAACAACTCAAACAGAGATTCCAAAATCTCGTTAAGACCATGTACTGTACGTTTAACGGCTGATTTGCGACTGTTTGTTCTTTTTGTAACTCTTAGTAAGTTATCATTAAAATCTTCACATTGGATTGCTTAGTATGTATGCCTTTAGAGAAGGACCATCTTTGCAGGACAGGTGGAAAGGTGGGCGTGCGGGGAGGTGTACCTGTGGTGGAGAGAAATGTCTGAGAAATACACTGACTAGTATTCTCACTATGTAAGCCCTGCACCAGCTCCTCTGTGAAGTTGTTGTTGTTAAGTGCTATCAAGTCTATTCTGACCTATAGCAACCCTCTGTAGGATTCCCAAAGGACGGCCAGTGAGCTTGAACCACCAATCGTGTGGTTCAAACTGACCTTGTGGTCCTGCGCATTAACCCACAGCGCTATGCCTGAGGGATTTCTGTCAATTTAAGTATCACAAAAGGAGAAAGAATATTCTAAACAGAAACTCAGGCTTCCAAATCCTAATTTACAAGTCTGGGACATAAGGCAAATATGTGATGAAAGACATTTTTAGAGTTTATCTACTAAAAAGTAGAAAAGCGATTATTACCGATGCCAGAGATAGCACCAAAGAGGTCTTTGTGCAGGTTGTTGTCCAACGTGTTGCCCGACTTCTGCGGCGTCACTAATGGATTCACAGTTGGCAAGTTAAGTGATTCATCCTTCACAGTCTGTCAAAGGGGAAAAAAAGAAATAATCAAAGATGATCCAAGAAGGCTCATCAGCTGCTTCTGGAAGTGTGGGGGCAAATGTTAGCACAAGACAGAACAACTTGACACGCTCCGGCTCCGTGTGCTCGAGTGGGAGCAACAGCCACATGGTCGTGTGTGGGAGGGAACATGGCTGACATATTGGAGCAGGACAAGGACAGAGGATCCCAAAAACTCAAATTCTCATTCCGTAAAGCCTTTACATTTCTTTCCCCAATATTTATCACAGTGTGTCCTGTCCAGAACTTCGGATGCTCTCGATGAATTCGGTACATCTCTTTTTCCTCAGAAAATGCTTCAGATTCTCTTTCTTATTGGACATAGACTATTCTCTCATACTGGATTCCTCCCAGAGCCACTGAAAATCTGGAAGTTTTGAGCTCCATATGTGTGCCTAATCAGAAGAGAAATGCTATACATTTTGAAGTTGAGATGTTAAAACAGGGATAATGACTTTGCAGTGTTTTGCTTGTTAAAAGCCAAAGAAAGAACAAGTGTGAATTTTTTTTCTTCCAGAAGTCAAGTTATATCCTGAACTACTAATTACAGGTAGAAAGGCAGACGAGTTCAGAGATACAAGTTTGAAATACAATGCAGCACAGGGTGAGACTAACAAGCTGCCAGCGAGTTGACAGTAACTCGTTGTAGCCTTTGTGTGTGTTACAGCAGAACTGCGCTGTAGGGTTTGCAATGGATAATTTTTCAGAAACAGACTGCCAAGACTTTCTTCTGCAGCACCTCTGGGTAGACTTGAACACCCAACCTTTTGGTTAGCAGCTGAATGTGTTAACTATATGCACCACCCAGGGTAGAAGGAGTGAGGTGTCTCGTTTAAGGACAGAGGAGGTTTATTTCATTTGGAACTGGAGAAAACATTCTATAAATGTGACTCACCTCAGTGTAACATTACTGCGGAAGTGTATTAAGCGGTGGAGAACTAATAAAAATATACATATAACTGTTTGGGGGGTGGGCGGGGAAGCAGCATGAATGGAAACTACCTAAGTGTATGACATAATGACAAAGTGACAAGGTCACTACTGAACCAGCTCGTAAGTCCAGAGTAAAGGGGGAAAGGAAATTGTTGAACTGGTAATGTCTGTCCAGTCCTGGTGCGGTGCTGCAGGTTAATGCGCTAGACTGCAAAGTCGGTTTGGACCCTAAGGTCGGTGGTTGAAGTTCACCAGCCACTCCTTGGAAACCCTATACAAGGTCACTATGTGTCAGAACTGACTTGATGGTACTTAACAACAAGAAACCCTCTGGGACCCAGAAAGCAAGCTTTAGGAAAATAAAGAATATGGGTTTTAGTTTTATAAAATTTCTAACAAATTTTTAAAACAATTACAAGTTATTTTAGTTTAATAATCTACAAAGTCTTTTACAATTCAAAGGTGACCAAGTAACTGACCGTGCTGATGCTTGGAAAAAGCTGACCCGTAAGACGATAGCAAGAGTCCAACCACAAGAGAAATCAACACGTATCAAGGACTGAGTGAAACACAAATCAATTCCCAACCGAAACGTTCTGAGGTAAATCCTGAGGGTCACCCTTCAGGCAACTTAACTTCCAACGCCGTCTTTAAATGACTACTGAAAGACTCTATCCACGAAGGTGACCAGTTCTTGGAGGGCAGGGCCTCATGTCTCTCACCTTGAGATCACTGACATTCAATTGGACTTGTTAACCGAGCAGATGGAGAGCAACCAGGGCCCAACGAAGTGGCTTGTCCCAAATTGCTCAGCATATCACCATGAAAAGTGGGACAAGGACGGAACTTTCCTAAGGGACAGGTTCAGGCTCTGCTCTTTTTGACCCCACCTGTGAGTTTTTGTGGAGTGTGTACAAGATGCTGAGGTCTTAACAAGATATCGGACCGCTAAGGCATCCTCCTTTTGAACCTTCAGAGACATTTGCTGATGGATCCTATCTGAGTTAGGAATACAGTTTATGAAGAGCATGGCAGAGTATTACGGTTTTACTGGGGAGGCTGTGTGTATGTGAATATGCTTACGTACACTGCCGGGGTTCACAGGGAAGGGGGACACGTCCCTCACATTGATCCGCTGGACGTTTTCAATAAGCAGACCAAACAGAGGTAGGTAGAGAGTGGCGATCCTCGCTTGATGGCTCTGAAACAAAGACACGATCTGTAAGTTTTCCCCAGAACTATGAGTTTTTAGAGCCCTGGTGTGGCACTGTACAGTAAGCACTAGACTGCTTACTGCAAGGTCAGTGGTTTAAACCCACCAGCTGCTCCTCGGAAACCATATACAGGGTCATGATGAGTTGGAACAACTTGATGGCACTTAACAACAACAACATTATGAGCTTTTAGAGCCCTAGGGTGGCATTGCAGGATAATCACTGGACTGCTAACCGCAAGGTCAGCAGTTCAAATCCATCAACCATGGAACCAAATCCATGGCACTTAACAGTATCAGTGAGCATTTGGCAACAGCCTGGTTGTCACTGGCTTTCCCTTTATTTAGATCCTTCCTATGAAGGTGGATGGAATCTTGGTGTGGCACTGCGGGTTAACGCACTGGTCGGCAAAGTCAGTTTGAACTGCAAGGTTGGCAGTTCAAGCTCACTAACTGCTTCTCGGAAACCCTATACAGGATCACTGTGGGTTAGAACCAACTCAATAGCATTCAACAACAACAACATCACGAAGGTGGATCTTTGATTTCATTGTTTAAATAGGGGAAAGTCTCAGCATGGTACCCTAATTTCCTGACTGGTTATTTTCATTGTATTATATAAAGTCAAGAATGTTTTTGAACCCGTATTTCCTTCTGTTGGGGTGTACTCACCCTCGAAGCGTATCTGTCATCAAAAGAATGCTTTATGAGCAGGTTCTTGAGTACACTAATGGCGATCAGGCGGACTTCTCGAAACTCCTGGAGGGCGGCCCCCACCTCCCTCAGCAACAGTCCCACCAAGAAGTGGTTCCTGCAGAACTCATCAGTCAGTGAGTAATCCAGCTGGAGATCTGAAATGAGGATAGAGACCGCCTATATTACTGACAAGGTGACACTATTGGAATAAAGTCAAAACCAAAGCCCCCTACTCTGCACTCTTCCCAAACTATATATCCCAACAAATGGCTATGAAGGGGCCGGTTAGCTAGCAAACCACTCTGCTTCTTAACATGCCTAACTTAACAATGAAAACAGAATTAACAGCCAGGCAATCGCATTGACTTAAGATTACAACCCACTGAGGCCTACAGAATTATGAAGTTAGGGGATGGTTGCAGCATCTTTTTATAACTGAGAGCTGAGCATATTACATTAACTAATGTAATATGGTAGGGACACAAAGTTTAAAAATTAAGTTATTGCTCTAACTAATAGAAATATAGAGGAATCACTTCTGCATCATAAGCATGTAATTAAAGATAGAGACCAAATACACATAATCTAATAACATGTTCTTTACTGCAGCTGTTCATTTCTCCATTTACTGGTCATTAATGCTTAAATGTAGTCCTGGTATGATGCTGTAGGATAAGCACTGAACTGCTAACCTCAAGGAAGGGTCACTATGAGCGGGAACCGTCTTAATGGCACACAACAACATCTATCTATATACTCCCATTGTAAGAGTTAGTGTTCTGTGTCAACTTGACTAGGCCAGAATTACCAGTGGGTTACAGCGGTTGTTGTTAAGTGCTGAGACCTAATACAGGCATAGTTAGCTCTCTGATGATTGGCTATGAGAAGCCAATCAGTTGAAAGGATGTTTCCTTGGGGGTGTGGCCTGCTCCCAATACAATGCACATTCAGGCAAGGCTCTCTCTTCCACTGGGATCTGGAAATCTACAATTGTCTAAGCCATTTTCTTGATAATAAACTTCTCTCTCTCTCTCTCTCTCTCTCTCTCTCTCTCTCTCTCTCTCTATATATATATATATATATATATATATATATATGTATACATACGTTTCACTGGTTTTGTTTTTCTAGAAAACTCAGCCTAAAGACACCCATTAAAATGCAATGCATTTAAAACAAGATAGTTATCGTATGTGAACAGGGCATCAAATGAAATGTGTAATATAAACTAAAACTAAAATGGGCAAAGTACCCAATTAAACTAGTGAATCATCCATAAACTAAATGAAAAAATTGGAAAGCCCTTCTGGAGAAAGAGAGAGAAGCAAACATGAAATCTACTCAGGAAGGTTTTTTTGTTTTTTTTTAAAAAAAAACAAAAAGCAAGCAGCAAAACAGGACTGTAAAGCTGAAATACACATGTTTTCAGTAAACTGTAGCTAAGATTTGAATGGTTATATGGAATTCATTACTAGAGGAACATCTGTGAATTCTTTGATTCTACCTTTGGCTTTAAACCTAGATCAGATAGTTTGTTCTAAAGCCATCCAAAAGGATCCTAATACACTGCTCAGCAGAAGCAAAAGATAGAGTGTTCACCTTCCAAACAATCATGTTCCCTATTTTGATTCATGTTAAATCCAGTTCCTCCAGAATATAGTTGAATCTGAACTTAAAAAACAAAAAACCCTTAGAAGAAAACTATTTGTGGGTTTAACTGTATGTGTGTGCGCTTGCACACGTCCAGGAGAGAGACACAGAGAGCAGCAGGGAAGAAGAGTGACAGGAAGGAGATTATTTAAGATAGAGAAGAAAGCTTCCTATCAGTATGGAGTCTCTGGGTGGTACAAATGGCTAAATTGCTTATCTCCTAACCATAACATTGGAAGCTTGAGGTCACCCAGAGGCAACTCAGAAAAGCCCACTCACTGCTCTGTTGTTGTTAAGTGATACTGAGTCAGTTCCGACTCATAGTGATTCTGTGTAGGGTTTCTGAAGAGTAGCTGGTCAGCTTGAACTGTGGTTCAAACCAACCTTGCAGCCCAGCGTATTAACCCACGGTACCACACCAGGACTCCACTGCCATAGTGTACCTATATATAAGGTTTCCAAGACTATAAATGTTTACGGTAGCCAATAGTTTCATCTTTCTCCCATGCAGTGACTGGTGGGTTTGAACCACTGACCTTGTGGCTAGCAGCTCAATGCCTAAACCTACAACATCATCAGGGATCCTGCCTGGTGATAAACTTCTGAAAACTCAGCCACTGAAAACCGTACGAGTACAGTTTAACTCTGACACAAATGGGGTCGCCATGAGTGAGAATGTACTCGATGGCCATCTGTGTAGTCAGACAAGTCTTCCGTACATCACCCACCCCCACTTTACCCTGGGGAGTTCCTAAGAGAGTGTGTCAATGGTGATGGCAAAGTCTGCCTGGTTCACCGCAGGTTTTCCTGTCACTCAGTTGTACAGGGTAAGTTATTAGGCCCTGTGGGTCAGAAGGCAGAATGGACTATTAACAGCTGTTCACGGAGCAACCATTCATGAACCTTTGACAGATGAAGAGGAAGGCAGAGCTCCAAGCACAGGGGGGCCACTAATGGGCTAGGAGGGCAGGCAACAGGGTGGTGAGTCAGCGGGAGTGAGGTGGAGCTGAGGAGGGAAAGTAGAGTGCTGGGGACAGGAAGTCCAACTCAGAAGGATGGGGAGCTCATGGAGAAGTGGCTATTTGAGGGTGAGGGGTGACCTAAGTAGGCCTGAGAATGCTTGCATGTCTTGTTTGAGGAGTTGGGAGTAAACAGGTGTGTCTGAGATCTGGGAACTAGTGGGGAGTGAGGCCAGACAGGGAGGTGGGGGTTAGAACCAAGGACTCTTAAAGGCTCCACTGGCTCACTGGCCCACAAGGCTTTTCCCTCAGACACACACATGGCTGATTTTCAGATTAATCTTCAAAAGCCACCTTCTCAGTGAAGCTTTTCCTGGCCACCCCACTTCAAAGGCCAGCTCCCCACACACTCCTTATCAAAGCCTCTTAATTGCTCTATTTTTAATTCTTTTTTAACACTTATGACTATCTCTCATTCTCCATATTTTCCCTTCTGCAAAACAGACAGGGCCAGAATCCCGGAGGCTAGAGCAGTTCTTGAAGACAAACCATGGGTGCTGGGTCGGTATGTGTTGACTGCAAACTCCTCAGTCTGCTTTGGGGGAAGGTAAACAGGTCTCTGGGTTTGACATGTTTCTCTGAATTTCAGAGGCAGCTGCGTTAGGGTGACTAATTGTTAGGTGGCATTCTCCCACTTCTCTCCTTGAGTACAAATGCTTCTGAGCACATGCAAGGCACACAACCCAAGAAAACAAAGATGTCAGTTTAAGGACTAAGGGGTGCCTGACCGAAGCCAGGGTATTTTCAATAACATCACAGGCATGAGAAAATTGGAGTGAATGACGAAGAATGTAGAAGAAGAATTGATGTGTTTGAGTTATGGTTTGGAGGAGAATATTGAAAGTGCCATGGGCTGTCAAAAGAACCAACAGATCTGTGTTGGAAGAAGTTCAGCCAGAGTGCTCCTTAGAAACCAGAATGGCCAGACTTCATCTTTGATACTTCAAACATATTGTCAGGAAGGACCAGTCACTGGACATGGACATCATGTTTGGTGAGGTGGAGGGTCAGAGAAAATGAGGAAGGCCTTGAATAAGATGCCCTGGCAGAGTGCCAGCATCAGTGAGTTAAAACTTAGCAAGATTGTGAGGTTGGCCCAGGACGGGGCAGTGTTTCACTCTGTTGTGCCTAGGGTCACTGTGAATTGGTGCCGACTTGCTGGTACTTAACAACAACAAGAAACTCTAAAAACATTACCTGACAGACTTGAGAAACTATGAAATCCCTATGAGAGCGCACACTTGAAATGAGGAGGCAGAACAGTCTCAAGGCTCCACGTGCAAACAGAAAAAGCTATGATCAAGCCACACTGCTGGTGATTTGGCTACAATCACCGCATGGACAAAGGCTGTGGAAATGGGGGAATAATGAAGTCTTTGGGTGAAGAAGGGTGTTTTATTTCTATTCATTTTTAAAGAAACAGCCCAGAAAAAAAAAAAAAAAAAGAGTAGATACCTCTCACGGAAGGTACAGCAATGTCTTTGCTACAGTAAACACCAATTCACAGGTTTATCATGAGTTTAAACACTGATCAAAAGACGTACGGAATGCCTCAGTGAAGAGCATACGTAAGCATTTCAGCAACCACTTGCATTCTGTTTACGGGCGGGAAATGCAAGAAAGCCAGAATCACACCCCACACCTACCTACAGGATTGTCATTTGACTCCACAGTTGGTGACAGAAAAGCTAATGTATAAGAAGGGAAAAAAAAAAAAAAAAGTGGAACAAATAAAAATAAACTGTAGTAAGTAAAATGGATTTTTATTGTTTAAGGAAATTTTTTAAATGAAAAATGTCATATTAGCATAAATTTGATAAATTTGCTAAAGTAAGGTCTCCATATAACATCTTCAGCAAGACCTTTTCAAATGAAAATCTGAAAAAATTTCAAGTCATCAATGAAAAAGAAATTCTATAATCATGTTTGGAACCATTATCTTTCCTTAATAAAATAGAAACAGCTCTCTCGCAGTGTTTTCATTTCAGACTCAGATAAAGAAAGGCATTACCTTGGTATCTCTGAATCCGGCCCTTTCCAAATGGCATGGGTAAATTCAAAGGGATGTAATGTTCATGATTGCACACCACTCGTAGAAATTCAAATTTGTATTCAAAAAGTGTCTGCAGGAAAAAAAAATGCTTAGTTGCAAAGTAAACATCTCACTGGGTATGTTCTTTAGAACCCTAAAATACCTATTAGAAATAAATATGCCCCGCCTTTAGCTCCTGGACATTCTCAATGCCATTTAGGGTTTTTAGAATGGCTGAGGAATTTGTTGGAAAGACGAAAAGACCTTTCATTAAACAATGTCATCTACTGACTCTTGGGGCGTCTTTGATTTATGTTCTTCCCAATGACAACAACAACAACAATAAATGACTTCACATGGCTTACCATAATAGATGTAGTATCAACACTATGCAAAAATTCATTAGGCAGAAGTTCAAAAACATATACACATACAACCAAGGGAAGAGACACAGAGAGAGTTCTACCAGAAAAAAACATGGCTATTTCCCCTAATCTTGTTAAATACACCATGGCTCACAACATAGCTTGCTTAACAAAACTCTTAAGTTTTGCCAATGAGAAGTCATTTCAGGTGTTTATACAAACAACAACGTTGTTGTTGTTAAGTGCCTTTGAGTCGATTCTGACCCATAGCAACCCTGTATAGGGTTTCTGAGGAGCAGCTGGTGAGCTTGAACCATGGACCTTGGAGTTCAAATGGCTTTGCAGTCTGGCTCATTAACCCACAGCGCCACACCAGGACTCCAGACAACAACAATAAGTATGTTTATTTCTCATTTGAGATAAACATACTCTTAGTATTTCACATGAGGTACAAATGGTGGGTTACCAGGTGCTCATATGCTAACTGCAAGGTTGGAAGTTCCACTTGAGGTGCCTGAGCAGGTGCTGATCTACTTAGGGAGCACAGGTCTATTGTGACACACCTGGGATCGCATGAGTCGGAACTGACGCCACAGCCAGAGGTTTAACACCTCACACTAGCACAAAGGCAAATACTAGTATTAGGGGGGCTCTGAGAAGTTCATAGGAAAATGGAATGCAGAGATAATGGACTTTTCCCTTGGACTATTATTTGAAGCCTCCTGCATGTCTCCAAGAGAGGGGAGTGAGTTTTCTTCTGGAACTGAAAGAACAGTCTGATGTGAATCTAGAGAAACAAGTGAATTTCCAGATGTAAATAAGAGAAAGAAATAGAAAGCGTGTGTAGCATTCATATTACCTTTGGATCCCCAGGAGCAAAGCAGCTGATGTAGTTGTTGATCTGCTTAAAAACAAAGCCCCTGTCCATAAAGGTGAAGCATCTCTGTAGAGGAAAAATCCCACAAAGGTAAGTAATGCAGGCCCAAAGTTTTTGAAAAAGTTGGGTTCAAGTCAATGTTTATTTTTGATAAGCTTAACCTTTCACATGAGTACATGCAATCAGCACACCGTCTATATAGTAGTCACTCTGCTAGAGAGCTGCTTAAAAAGAACCTTTGAGTCACTAAGTGACAACCCCGTTGGAGAGACTCACCTTGATGAAGCCAGCAAGGCTATGGTTTGCATTCTTAGAGGCCTCTGGGTTATCTCTAAACTTCTGAGTGATGTGTGGCATTAGCATGTTAACAACTGTCTCCACTGCATGATGATAGGAAGCAGGAAACCTCTGGTTTCGTAACAGCTGAAAAGAAGTTGAAGCAAACAATTATTTTGGCAAACAAACATCTCATCCCAAGTCCATTAAAAAAAAACCTAGCATTCTGATCTTGTCTAAAATCGAGTTACTCTTTCTTTTTTTCTAAGTTTCTCTCTCTCTCTCTCTCTCTCTCTCTCTCTCTCTCTCTCTCTCACACACACACACACACACACACACAGAGTTGCCCTGGAGTTAATTACAATTCATGGCGCCCCCATGTGTGTCGGAGGAGAACTGGCTCTGTAGGGTTTTCAATATCTGCAGTCAGTTCTTTGGAGGGGCCTCTGATTGGACAGTTCACCTTCCATTAGTAACCACCTGAGTTAACTGTTTGTATCACTCAGGATCTCCGCAAGGCACATATTGAAACATGACCAATAAATGCCGTGGACTAGCTCGCAAATCCCAGTATAATAAACACCTTGGAAGTGCAGGTAAAAAGGGAGATGCGGCTTCTATTCCCAGAGATGGAACAAGAAGTTGTAATCTTACTTAACACCTTGGGTGATTCTGATGCCTATACCTCCCAAATCTCTCCCTGGCTTAGGCTTAAGCTTCAAGTATTGAGACAGAAAATAGATAAGACTGATGATTGTACGTAATGGAAACAGCTCTTTTCAAATTAACTTTAAGATAAGTTTCCCCCATGAGGGATGTTTTCCTAAGAAAGTGAACCAAGAAGACAATCAGTAATCAGTTATCATGTGTTATATAGCTTTTCCATGTCAGGCACTGTCTTAAACACTCTTCTGTATTTTTTTCATTAAATTCTTTCATGAACCCTTCTGAGTGGAATCCTCATTTTATTTCAATGCGTCCTCAGTCACACCGCTAACAAGTGGCTGAAAGGAGATTTAAGCCCAGTTCTAACAGGAGTCCCAAAGCCTGTGCTCTTTGATACCCACTGCCCACCCTTCTTTGACCCCAGGACATGGAACAGTTTATTGAGACCCTATAATGTAAAGACTGGAATCCCGGTGTGGCGCTGTGGGCTAATGTGTCAGACTGCAAAGTCGTCTGAACTGCAAGGTCGGTGGTTCAAGCTCACCAGCTGCTCCTTGGAAACCCTATACAGGGTCGCTATGGGTCAGAATTGACTCTATGGCATTTAACAACAACATAATGTAAAGGGCACTGCACTAGATGCTTTCTTGAGTGCCTCCAGTCTCCTTACCTTTATAAAACCCCAAAGAACTGAAAGAAAGGAGCCAAACAGAGACCTGTATACCAATGCTCACCACAACATTATTCACATTTGCCAAAAGGTGGAAACAATCCAACTATCCCTCAGCAGATGTACGGATACACAAAATGTGGTACATGTGGATAAATGAATATTACTTTCTGTAAAAAGGAATGGCGTTCCAATACATGCTACAAGATGGATGAAGCCAGACACAAAAGGAAAAGCGGTGTCTGATCCCATTCATATGAAGCGTCTAGAGCAGAAGGGATGCTGGTGGCCCAATGGGCAAGCAGTTGGCAACCTTTAGTAGTCTGAACCTTTGTGATACAGATGAGGCGGTCTAATTCTGTAATGGTGACAGACTTGGAAACCCACGGGGGCAGTTCTCCTCTGTTCTACAGGGTCACTATGAGTGAGAATCAACTCGGTGGGAACAGGTGCCAATCAATTATCGTAAAATCTACAACAGGCAAACGCATAAAGACAGTAAGGAGATTAGTGGTTACCATGGGCTGCGTGGGAGAGGGCATGGGAGCTATTCTTGGGGAAAAAGTTTTGGAAACAAATAGTGGTGATGTTGTACAACAGTATACACATGGACATGGTTAAAATGGTAACTTATAAAAACAAACACAACAGTACAGCACACTTTAAAATGTCAAAGGGATTTTTGAATGTACAGCTAGTTACTCTACATCCCGAGATGTCAGCATTAGAAAATGTTCAGTTTCTAGGACCCTAGCTAGGGCCATACCAACCACCAGGTACGACTGCTAGCTAACCAAGCCACTTCTGAAACACAGGCCTCCCAAGAAATGTCTGCAGTCTTCAAAAAAGGGCTGAGTAATGCATGCCAAAATTAGTCATTGAAAACTAGATGGGGAACCCAATGATGAAAGAATCAGGCAGATACTGCTTAAACCCATTCATCAATATTATCATCTCTGAGACTACGACGACCAGACTCATATGCCTGCTGATGTGATACCACCTATGAAACATCCTTGCCAAAAAAGGAAACCTAATCCAGTCTCTAGACATAACTACAAGTTCACAGGAAACACAAGGATATGGGAGTGACCTCAAGGTCACTGGAAAGACGGTAGAAACATAACTTGGATGAAGGTTAAGTCAATACACACTAGGAGGGAGAGCATCAGTAAAACAACAGAGACCTAGGAAGACGCAGGGAGGATGCACTGGTTAAAGGTGACAGGTAGATACTGCTATCTACCCAGTCCTGTGATAATGGTAGGTTACAAATAGATGCATGGATAGATACAAAAGTTGAAAGACTGGGAGAGAGAGAGTAGGAGTATACCCACAAATACCCATAGGTTGGACAGGGGATATTTTTACATAGGTATTGACTCTTTGCTGCAAGTATAGCCATGAAGGTGTATACAAGAAGTTTGGTCATGAAAACTTCTTAGACATTGCCTAACACCATGCTAGAATGAGCTGCTGGTACTAAGGGCTCAGGACACTTGGGAGACACCATGGCCACTTGGCATGACATAACACAAAAACAATGTTCTGCATCCTACTTAGGTGTGGAGTAACTGGGGTTTTAAAATCTCAGGATCTGCCATCTAAGGTGCAACTACTGGTCTTTCTGTGTGCAAAGGAAAGATGAGTGATGAAAATGGAAGATACTTGGACACAGACAGTCCAGGGGAATACTGGACCCTGTGAACATCATTCTCCACACCCTGAGACCAGAAGAACGAGATGGCGCCCAATTACCACTACCAACAGCTCTAAAAGGGATCACATTAGAAGGTCCTAGATAGAGTGGGAGAAATGAGAACTAAAACTCAAAATCATAAACTAAGACCAGGCTTACTGATCAGACAGAGTGCAGAAGGCTTGAAATTATGGCTCTGTGGTCACAGGTTTGGAAATGAACTCATTCCCTCGGTTCAATTTCAGCCAAGCAATACATAGATTAATATGGGAGACAAACTGGTAAGGTACACACACTACAGAATGGTCACTCAATCTAGATCGAAAGGGCAGCATTCACCCAGGGATAAAGTGCATAAAGGTAGGGAAAGGAGGAGCAATGGTAACAAGAAACAAGGAAAAGTGAGCGAAGTGATTTTACATTGGGGGATCGCAATCACTGAGATGAATCGAAGTGTACAATTTGTGGACTGCAAAACAGATCATCTGCTCTTTAATGCCTTCACTTAATTCACAATAAAAAGGTCTTGTGTTTTTTTTTTAAAAAAAGGCTAAAACCAAACCATACCCACTGCCATCATGGTAGCTGCCCCAGAGACATTCATCTTCACCGAAGGAGATTGCTTCATCTTTCTCCCTTGGAGAGGAGTCAGGTTAGCAGCCAAGTGCTTTAACCACAGCACCACCAGGGATCCTGATTGCAAGGTTACACTCAATCAAATCTCAAATATGGGAAATGCTGCAGGTTAGATGACCCACTTTCTTCGACAAATACAAGGCATTCAAAACAAACAAAGCAAAAGCATTCACGATTAGAAGAGACTTCTGAGACACATCAACTGAATGCACTGTGTGGACCACTTCAATCCAATTCAAACGTATCAACTGTAAAATCACAGTTTTAAGACAACGGGAAAACTGACTATAGACTCGACCTTAAATAAAGAAATACTGTTCCGTTTTGTTGGGTGTGATAATGGCATAGTTGTTCAGCTCTTTTCAATGGCTGGATACATTCAAATGAAATGATCCAATGCTTTTGGGGGAAGGTGAGCGGGTGGTTGTATGAAATGAGCATGGCAGAATGATGGAGGTTGAAGCTGGGTGATACGTCCATGAAATTCATGCTAGTACTCCTTTCGCTGTTGTATTTACTTGAAAATTTCTGTAATGAAAGGCTTTTTATTATAAAGAAGGAAAACATGCTGGAGAGTGATGTGGTGGGGTGATTAGGAGATGATGACTCTGAGCCTTTGAGGCTGAAGAAAAGCTCGCCCCACAGGGACCCCGGATCTTGTGAAGAGTCCTAACTTGGCAACAGAACAAACTGAAGGCCTTGATGAGGTGAGACACACATCTCAGGTAATGATACCTAAGTAATTAAGTGTTTTTATGCAGATGACTAAACTGCAATGGAAGAAAAAACTGCTGGGAACAGGAGGCCCTAAGAGCTGGCTCAGAGGACAGGGCACAAATGTCCCCCTCCTCCTGTGTCCTGCTGCGGGATCTGTGTCCTGCACCGACCCAGCCCCCACCACCTGCTCCTCTGACAAATGTCCAACACCTGTCCGCATGGGATCAGCCTCCTCCAGCTGACCTGCAGTGACCCGGACACTTACGTACCAACTGCTGGCTGCTCCATTTCTACCACTCACCCCCAGACTGAGTGGCATCTGCCTGACCACACACACAAAGCCTTGCTGTGAAGGCCTGTGAGCTGGGCTGCTGACCAGAGACCCGTGGATCACTGCATTATGTCTTAGTGCGGTCGGGGCTCCCACAATGCCTGCTTTCAACTCTTTGTTCCTTCCTGAGCTCTTTCACACTTAGTGTGGAGTCTACAGACCTCTACTCTGTGGGCTAATTTTCTGTTCTCTGAGATATATTAAATAAGGCTGTGCATGGGGTCGCTATGAGTCGGTTCCGACTCGATGGCACCTGACAATAACAACAACATTAGTTAATAAGCTTCACTTTCTGGCTTAGCAAATGACAAAAAAGTAACGGGGCTGGGAAGAAATGTGACAAAAAACGTATCAGTAGTATGAGGTGGCTCTTCCTTACTAGACTCCTGTGGTGGCGCTGTAGAATAAGCACTGTACTGTGAACCACAAAATTGGCAGTTCAAACCCACCAGCTGCTCCTTAGATCTCGTTCATTTCTCAACTTCTCTTCCTCCATCCACCCTTTCTTTATTTTCGTTCACAAGGAATTAGTCGTCTCCAGACCAGTCACTGGAGAAGGATCTCATGTTTGGTAAGGTGGAGGGTCAGAGAAAAAGAGGAAGACCCCCAGCGAGATGGATTGGCAAAGTGGCAGCATCAGTGGGCTCAAGCGTGGCAACAACAGTAAGGTTGGCCCAGGATTGGGCAGTGTTTCATTCCGCAGTACATAAGGTCGCTATGAGTTGGTACCTACTTGATGGCACCTAACAACAACAACAACAACAACAACATACTTCCCAGGTTTATTTCTCTCTCCCCGACTCCAGGGCTACGAGAATGGTGTTTCTGGTCCCCCACTGCAGGGAGTAAACTGACCTAGTCGTTGTGCTTGAAATCTATTGCTGTGCTTCCCTCAGCCAGATTTTGTACAAGCTGCTCCCAGCCAATGGCAGGATGGTGAGATGTTTTCTCCTTTGACAACTGATTTTGGCTTTTTCAATGGCCTTGTGAAACTCTTAGACGTTCCCTGCAGCCTCAGTTGCTTCCTCCCTTCGCTCTTGGGTCAGACCTGCACTGCAGTCTCACGGCTCTCCCATTTCCCTACTCATTCTCTCATCTCCTGCATCACTAATTGCACCTGGCAACCCAGACTAAAAAGAGGAGGCTTAGGGTTTCAGCAGACTTGTGCTAACAAGTCTATTTCTTTAGTTTTATCTGTCTAGTTGTCTAGCTTTATCTTCCTGAATCTTTATCTACCAACTAGAAAGTTCTGCTTGGCTCTCCCACTGCTCCTTACGGCTATACCTGCTTCTTGTCTTCCAATACCAGTTCTCCCTTTTCTCTCTTGGTTATGGAACAATGACTGTTCAATGAACATGGAAACTCAGAATAAAGACTACATTTCCCAGCACTCTTTGCAACTTGGTGAGCTCATTGTGACTTGGTCAGACCAATGGGATAGTAGGGGCAGTGAACTTTTGAGTAATATCCTAAAGGGAAAAAGTGTCTTCCCTCCCTTTCCTACCTGATCGTCCAGTTACTAGCTATAATGTGGATGTGGTGGGATCCCAATTTGATCAAGGGGTTGAAGACAGCATTTCAAGTGAACATATAATGAGATGAGAGGAGCTTGGGCCCCTGATAACTGTAGAAAAGAACTCCCACTATTAGCTTGAACTTTCACATTAGAAGAAACAAATTTTAAGCCACAGTTACTTTAGATTCTGTCAGAACAACTGAACCTGCAGCCCAATATCCCCTAAATTGTAAGATAACCTGAGATTAATGTCCCAGCTCCCATTTTCCTCAGTAAGGCAACTCCTTTGCTCTGTGGCTTCTCTCAAAAGTTCTATTATTGTAAGTTCTCAAATCTAATATCTAGGTGGTCTTTGCCTCTATTCAAATCTGATATTATATGTTTTACTTGTTTTAAAAAAGGAGCTCTGGTAGTGTAGTGGTAACGAGGCAGGCTGCTAACCTCAAGGACAGCAGTTCGAAACTACCAGCTGTTCCACAGAAGAAAGATGAGGCTTTCTGCTCCCATAAAGATTTATAGACTCGGAAGCCCTACATGAGTCCAAACCAACTCCACAACATATAACCACCACCACTTGTTCTAAAATTAGGTTTACCAAGATACAAGAAAATTCACTCTTTAGAACAGTTTGGTTTGTTCTGACACATGTATACAGTTGTGTAGTTACACAACCACAATCAAAATACAGTGATTTCCATCACCCATAAAAGGCCCCTCAAGCACTGTGCAGATAATCTCTTTCTTCTATCCCTGGCCCTTGGCAACCTCTGCTCTCTTTTTGTTCCCGTCCTTTTATATTTCTTCCCTAGAATGTCCTATAAATGAGCTCATACAACATGTAGTCTTTTGGGTCTAGTTTCTTTTACTTATCATAACGCTTTGAGAGTCCATCCATGTCATTGCACGAATATGGTGGTGGTGGTGGTTATATGCCGTGGAGTCGGTTCCAACTCCTAGCGACCCTGTACAGGGTTTCAACAACCTGAGCTCTGCCACAGATAGCCTCAGCTCTGCAAGAACTGCTTCCTCTGCCCACCATTCTTCTCTTCCCCCTCCATTGTGGGGCATCCTCCAAGGGCCCCCAAAAATTTCATCTCTATCCCCACAGTAATCTCTTGTCATCTTTGAAGTTTAGACCTATGCCTTCCCACACTCTTCTCTAGTTGTTCCTTGGCTGAGTATCTTTTGCTCCAACAACTAGGTCAGGTTCAAGATTGAGGATTCACAAGCTATGAGCACTCCTGCTCAGTGCTTTGCATAGCAAACAGCTGTTCATGGCATTTGGTCATGAATGTCAGTATGGGTATTCTGCTTTCCGGCTTTTCACATACATCTGTGCTTGTAAGTTCCATTTAGGGGAACTCCAAACAGTCCACTGAGAATATGCACTCCACCGCCCTTCTCCTTTTCAAAATAAAAGGTCTGTCTTTGCTCAATTAAGCCAGAAAATGGATGATTGCTAAGAAACACACACTTCAGGGCATATGCTTATGGTATCTCATGCCAGGTTTCCCCATCTCCTTTCTGCAAGGACACCTGGGGAAGCTAGCAATGTGCTTGATTCAGCGTGGGAGGAACAGAAATGCAAAGCTAGCCAGCAGATATTATCATTGCCGAATATAAATGAGAGAAAAGAGATACCTACAGAATGTTGACCATAAGGACAAGAAGTGGGGGAGAAATAATTCACTAGATGAGGTCTGTTTTATATTTTCCTCAAAAACCATTTAGTGCAAGTTGTAAGAACAGGTCACCTATGAAACACTCAAGTCTGGCACAGTTATACATAATCATCCAAGCTTTGTAGGTCATTTATTGTAATAAGGAAACTACTTTATTTAGATGTTTGTCCAAAGAGATGCTCTGATTCTTACCCCTCCCCCTCAGCAGAAATTACTAAGTGTGGTTTTATTGGGTGGGGGCTGGGAGGTGGGCACAGAAGGCCACCCACATCTTCAGCATGCATGCAGCATTAACAGCAAACATAATACAGTCCACATTTATACCCCCACGTAAACAGGCATCAGTAGGATTCATGCCACTGGGCCCTCAAATGCTCATCAGAGCTAGAGGACAAGCCATGGGAGGGATCACTGCAAGCAAAGTTGAAAGCATTCTCTAATTTATTAAAAATGAAAGCCTGGCTCAGCTGTCACTACGAGACTAGTGTCAATCATTCAAGGAAACTTTAAGAAAGACTCACCAAGAAAAGAGATGGGGATAAGATTCTTATGACTCAGTACTGAGTAATTTTAAATCATGATTAACTGTGACGGTCACTACTGTAAAGGTAGAAGTTTCGTAACAAAAAATGGGGGGAGTAGTTAATCTTACCTTCCAGGAACAGAGGACCCTAGGACCACCAAGGGAGAAGAGCACAAGTGGAATGCAGGACCCTATCCAGAGAAGCAGCAACACCAGAGATGGTGGCAGAGATGAGGACATGGAGAGATAGAGCAGCTGAGGACTCTAGACTTAGGGAAAGAGAGGGACTGAGTTCTGGTGGCCAGGAGGTAGGCTTGCAGAATGTGCCCTTTGGTTGTTTAAATTATTATATATGCCTGAGTGTTTCTGTACATCATCTGCCCCCCCCCCCAAAAAAAAATAGAGGGAATAGAAGCAAATACTGTTGAATGATGATGCATGGAGGCTGTAATCATTGCAATGAAATGATGAGCGTAAAACTGATGTTCTCCAGTGTAAACTACCATTCAATTCACAATAAAAACTTAAAAAAAAAGGTTACTAACAAGGTGGAAAGTGAATCAAAGTCACGATTATAAAGACATTGGAATAAATCAATTCTTTTCAGCCTCAAAATGACAAGAAGTACAAACAAAACTCTGAGGGAATTTGATCAGAGTGTTAGCAATCATGAATGGTGTAGGAGTGGTAAATATGAATTTGCTCCCTAATTCCACAACACTGGGAACACAGGACTACAACATAAAGTTCCCAAGATGTATAGAAAAGACAGGCATAAAAACAGTTCAGTCAATAAATGGAACGAAGACTTCAGGAGACCTCAGAAGAGTTCACCGACCAATGATAGGTGATTGAGGGCACGAGTGGAATCTGCGCGGACATGAAACATAAGCCATTCACGTTATAGCTATGTTTTCTCCTATTGAACACCGGTGTTTGGTTTTAGGCACAGCTTGATAAAAATGTAAAAGTAAACTATCTCTAAATTATCTCGGAATATTATTTTAGCACCAAGGTAGATTTTACCGTGGGAAATGATTATGTATGGCAGCATTTTAGTGGTTTGTGTCAAGTTTCCTACAGGCCCTGGGCTGGGGAATTCGGTTAAAAGGTGTAACAGGCTGATCCTGATGCTGGTACCAGTTCTTGGATCTGCTAAGTTATGCCATCCTGAACAGGCCACTTTATGACTCCACCCTTCACAGCTGGACCAGAGTACACCTCCCAGGTGGCCCCTACCATTCCTACACTTCCATGGCTTCGTGTGGCACACTGAGAAGAAAACACATACAATTAAGTTCCTTTCTTAGTTTTCTAACACAGTATAACTGAATACTTGATTTTGTCATTAATATTTGACTTTAACTATCTTGGGTTTTCAGAAGTCTTAATGACCTCTCTAGACAATCTCCGTGGCGGTCGAGCCATGAAGTCCTGGTGTGGTGGTACAGGATGAGCACTGGACTTCTAACCATAAGGCCAGGGGTGCAAACCACTCCTTGGAAACCCTATACAGGGTCAATATGTGTTGGAACCGACTTGATGGCACTTAATAACAACACAAATTTTTGCATGTAGTACTTGGATACTTGATTTTGTCACTGATGCTTGTCACTGGTACTTGACTTTGAATATATTTCTTGTGCTAGACAATATCCCAGGAGGTTCAGTCATCAGTGGGCACGTGCCATCACAGTTCCGGATATCGGAGGTACTGCCTCCTCCCACGCTTTTGTCTCCCTACTCTCTGGACTACCTGGAGCACTAGAACATGCCTTCACTAGTCAACTGTTCTTCAAGCCAATCTCAACCCACACCTCTTCCAGGCAGTCTTCTTTTAACTCCATGTGGCCACCTCTAAGGGGCCCTGGTAGCATAGAGGGCTTGGCATTAGGCTGCTAATTGCGAGGCTAGCAGTTAGAACCCACCAGCTGCTCCGTGGGACAAAGATGAGGCTTTCTGCTCAGTAAAGATTTATAGCCTCGGAAACCTTATGCAGGGTCATTATGAGTTGGAACTGACTTGACGATACATGCAGCAGCAGCAGCAGCAAAGCCCATCTCTGAGTTCTACACATAGTTGTTAAGTGCCGTGGAGTTGATTCCAACTTATTAGCAACTCTGTATTGGGTTTCCAAGGAGCGTTCGGTGGGTTTGAACCACTTACCTTGTAGTTAGCAATCCAGTGCGATGAACACTTTTTGAATGACTCATTTCACTTTCTAAATAAAGTCACTATTCTCTCTGAAGCCACATTCATTTAGGTGACAGACCAAAATAATTAACAAAATCCAGTGGGGCCTTGATTCTATCCTGTATGTGATTCTTAACTGAAAGGTAACAAATCTAAATGATGTGTGTGTGTGTGTGTGTGTGTGTGTGTGTATCTACATACTGCCAAAGAGACAATCTGCTAGATTTTGCCTTGGCAGGGTGTCCTGGCATTATTTAGATGGTGTGTTACTCTGTGGAAGGCAGGGCCCACTTCCATCTGGCATCTCTCTGGGCACTAAAATCAGAAATGTTAAATTGCAGTTAAAAGTTTTTTTTTTTAAAAAAACAGAGAATCACCTGACTAGACACCAGTGCCTTCTCTACCAGAGAAAGTACGGCATTAGCTTCTGAGCCACCAACCTCCCACCTGGCAAAAATCTGACACCTTTCACAAGGCATCTTTGGAGAGCCATGTTGTCTTGCTCAGGAACTCTAGCTATTGACCCTGCCCCTGTACTGCTCCCCTCTCTTACCATGAGAACCCACCAGCATAGGCATTTATTACAAGAGTGTCAGCACCATGCCAATGATACAGGTTCCTCCCATTCTGCACCAGAACTCCTCACAAGAAGCCCACTTCCAGACAATTACAATACCACAACCATTCCCACGCAGAATGACAAATGCAGGACACTGCATTCCTTAAGAAGCTTCAACATCATCAAAATGAGAACGTGACCTGGCCACCTGTGTTTAATGCACTTGAACTTTAATAAAAGTCTGTCAGCTGGAGGAGGCTGGTCACAGCTCCAGATGAGACTTGCCATCTCATGACAGACACCAGCGGGGACCAGGCAGTTTCTGACCCCCACAAAAATCACCAAGTTACATACACGAAGACACCATCGCAAGGAGCAGCTGGGGGAAAAGAAATCAGAAGCTGAGCATTTACACCAAACAGACTCAGTTATCCTAAAGAGTCCATTCCCTGATGATAGACTTGGGTCAGAAACACTCATCCAAGTCCCCGGACAGAAAGGTATACAATGGTTAGGGCACTTAATAAACACAGGGTAGTTGCATATTGAAGCCCTGGTGTGCCGCTGTACGATACGCACTGGACTGCTAATCACAAGGTCGGCAGTTCAAACCCACTAGCCAATCTCAGAAGCCTCATACAGGGTAGCTATGAGACGGCGTCAAATGAGTGGCACACAACAGCAGTTGCATTTTAAATTAATGTTTACACTACTGTTCGCATTTCAATAAACTTGAAATTTACTAAGCGAGTACAAGGAGCCTTGGTAGTAGCACAGTGGTTAAGCACTCAGATTGTAACTAAAAGTTCAGTGGTTTGAACCCACAAACTGCTCCATGGAAGAAAGACCTGGCAACCTACCCCCTGAAAAGGTTACAGCCACAAAAATCCTAAGGGACAGCTGCACTCTGCCACATGGGGCTGCAGTGAATCAGAACTGACTCGATGACATACAACAACGTGTAAGAAGAAAAGACTTTTTTTTTTCTTCTAATAGAGCCCTGGAGTCCTGGTGTGGTGCTGTGAGTTAACACGCCAGACTGTAAAGCCAGTTGAACTGCAAAGTTGGCGGTTCAAGCTCACCAGCTGCTCCTTGGAAACCGTATACAGGGTCACTATGGGTCAGAACTGACTCGATGGCACTTAACAACAACAACAACAATGGAGCCCTAGGATTACAAACTGGGATTACAAGTGGATTACCAGCTGGGCTGTTAACTGCAAGGTGAGTAGTTTGAATCTACCAGTTGCTCCATGAGGAAAAGATGAGGCTTTCTGCTCCTGTTTAGATTTACAGCTTCAGAAACCCTACAAAGGGTCATGATGAGTCGGAATGGACTCGATGGCACACAACCACCACTACCACCTTGAATACAATACTACAGTGGTTTAGGAGCCTGGACAATGAAACAAAACGAGGTTCCAGAATCTGCCTCCTGCACCCATTAGCAATGTGACTTGGGGCCGGTTGCTCTCGGTCTCAGGCCTTTGGTTTCCTCGTCTATTCAGTGAGGAGTAGGGTTAGTGCTTCCCTTACCGGGTGGTTAGGAAGCTAAAATAGTTTATGGTTTACAAGAGTTCTTAGGCAGTGCAGGATGTGAGGATGGGGCAGGACCAGGGATTGTTTGGTTCTCTCGTGCACAGGGTCGCTATGAGTCGGAATCAACTCAACAGCAGCTAACAACAGCAAAAAGGTGGTGCAAACAGTTAAAGGCTCAAAAACTCCCTGAAAGGCTGATGGTTTGAAGCCATCTAGAAGCACTTTGGAATCTAGAATCTGCTTCCAAAAGGTCATAGCCTTGAACATCCTCCGGAGCACAATACTACTCCGCACACGGAGTTGCATGAGTTGGAACCCACTTGAAGACCGCATTAGCGCAGGGCTTCATAACCGTCAGCTGCCTAACACGGCGAGGGAACCTGGCCTACAGACTGCCGTACAAACCTTGATGTGACTGAAGTAACGTACCTTAACTTTGGAGTTCTCGATCAAATGCTGAGCCATGGATTTTATTAAAACATCAAAGAAAAACCACGAATACTGAAAGGAAGAGAAAAAAAATAAAAGGATTCCAGTCAGACAAACAACACAGTAAGAAAGTGAGCAGTGTATTCTTAAAGGCTGCTCTGTCTGTGGAGGCTCAATTGTCTTTTTATCACACTAACTCTCCCAACATACCTTAAGGAGTTTGTTGCTGGTGAGGAAATCGGCAGAAGGCTTGAGAATCGTGGTCATGGATTTGGTCAGCTCTTCGTGCACTGTCTTATACTCAGAGGCGACATACGGCTCAGCTTTGTATGCATACTTTAAAGAAAAGGAAAGACACTTTTAGGCGATAATGCTCACAACTGAGCTGAAAGTCTGAGAAGCTCCAAAGATCGGGGTTCAGGGATAGAGTACCATTTCCATGGATGGGAGAGGGAGGTGCGGAAACAGAAGGCAGAAAGAGGGAAACCCATGACATCATCATGGGACCCATCAAACTACGTGAATCACCTGACTCAGAGCAATGGTCGTCCCACCCAATATCTTCATCTCTACTAAAGACTCCAAGGAATGAGACATAGCACACTCAGATACGGAGACCTTGAAGAATCTCAAATTTTAAAAGTATGTGAATCTTATTAGAACGTGTATGACTTTTTAGAAGAGTCGGCGCCACCCCATTTATTGAATGTTTCATATAAAAAAGAACATATTGATATTTAGCCTAATGGGTTTCTTACTGTTCAAACTTACTCATCTAAGGTGATTATGGCCACCACTAAGCTTGCTGTTTTGGTACAAGCAGTTTTACTAGGAATTTTAGATGCGGAAAACACAGGGAGGTATATCAGTGAACTACCCAAGAGCAACGTAAAGTTCCTCATTCACGTTCAATGAGACTGTTACTGTTACTAAGTACCATCTAGCCAATTTCAATCAATAGCAACCTTGTATAGGGTTTCCAAGGAGCAGCTGGTGGGTTTGAACTGCTGACCTTGTGATTCACAGTCCAGTGCTGATCCTACAGCGCCACACCAGAAGTCCTTGTGATTAGGATCACGCTATTTGTAAAACCCATGAAAAGAGACAGAGTTGAAAGAACGAAGTTAAATAAATGATTGACTGCCTGCCCCTCTTCAGACTTTGGCTTGTTTGGTTCCACACACGTGCTGGTTATGAAGTATAGAAGAAAAGACAAAGGCATTACGTTTTCAAGTACACTCCCAAATAACTAGACTTTTCAAACATACCAGTCATTCAAAGGAAATTCAGAAAGCCACAGATTCCAACGATCAGGACAGTTGATTTGACATACCTTAACATATGACCTCAAGTGGCTCTCCAATCCTTCCTCATGGCACTGGGCAACCACGTGAATAATGACCCTACAACCCACAGGAATGAATAAAGCCATGAATACTAATGCAGAAATGGAGACATCTCATTATCATCACAGTAGAAGCGGAACAATGAGGATGCTATATAACAATGACGATGCAAGGCACCACAGAAGACAACAACTTTGATGTGGTCCCTCTATAGAGGACCGAAGGGAATTTCCTAAAAGCATCTCAGGTATGTATGACTGAACTCCAGATATGCGCAGACTGAAAGAGAAGACCCAAATCCATCTACCCGCCTATCTTACCGCGTCACATTGACTGCAACTTCCTCCTGGGTGGCTCGGGTGAGGACTCGGAATAGCTGGTTCAGGATGGTGGGCAAGAAGGCAATCATCACGTGGCCTTCCATCGCATGGAGACTCTAAAGACACGGAAGGCAAGCTCCGGTTATCTTTATCAAGCACACCCCGCCTACAAAGCCATCTTCATTCAGTTTCAAATAACGATGAAAAAACTCCATCTAAGGAGCTCTGGTAGCGTAGTGGTTACAAATCGGGCTGTAAACCGCAAGGTCAGCAGTTCGAAACTACCAGCTGCTCCGCGGGAGAAAGATGAGGCTTTCTACTCCCGTAAAGATTTACACCCTCGGAAACCCTGTACAGGGTCGCTATGAGTCGGTTCCGACTCCACGGCACATAACAACAACAACAACAACAAGATGAATGAAAAGCTATGATATAGGCAGAATATGCACCCCACCCCTAAAAAAAATAAATAAAGATGTCCTTGTCCTTATCTCCCAAACCTGTGAATTTGAGATAAATAAACCAAAGGGAATTAAGGTTGCTAATTGTTGTTGCTGTTGTTAAGTATCATTGAGTTGGTTCTGACTCCTAGCGATGCTGTACAGGGTTTCTGAGGAGTAGTTGGTGGGTTTGAACCACTGACGTTGGGGTCAGCAATTCAGTGTGTATCTTCCAAGGCCACACCAGGAATTAGCTGACCTTAAAATGAGGCGAGAATCTTTACTCACACTGCCACCACCATCAGTGCCATGCAAGCCAGTCTGACTCAAGGCCACCCCATCTTTGTCAGTCAATCTGAGCAACAGAGGGTTTTTGGTGGATGATTTTTGGAGGTAGATTGCTAGGTCTCTTCTCCCAACACACCTTTGGGTGGACTCAAACCATCTGCCAAAGCTTTAATCATTTGTACCACCCAGGGGCTTAGTCATAATCGTTCTGAAAATGGAAATAAGGAGGCAGAAGTCAAAGGGAGAAGTGATTTAAAAATGGTCAGAGATGCTGGAAGGACCTGTGATCCCAGAAATGCAGCGAGCTTTAGAAGGTGGAAGAGGGAAGGAAGTGGTCTGTCTCCTAGACCCTCCAGAAGGGAATATACCCCTTAAATTTTAGCTCTTACGTCCTCTGATCAATTAATTGTACTGTACAACAGTACATTTGCATTGTCCTAAGTCATCAAGTTTGTGGTCATTTGTTACAACAGGAAACAAATACAGTACAAACTCTCTTCTTAAAGTCATATACTGTCTGAGAGGAAGCTGAAAGGGGATCTGGCCAAGTAATACATGAAAATTCCCACTTCATTTTCCTTCTTAATGCAAACAAGCCTCAATCCCATTTCTCAAATTGTTATGTCCCAGTGACTGAAATGTCCTCTTCCAAAATGTTCCCTGGAATCCTACTGTGTAACTTGACTTCCTGCTACATGACTCTGGGAACCTTCCAAATCTCTGTATACACCTAGTACTGGTCATATGTATCGTTTTCGTGTTTCACTGATCCATGTAGCATGCTTTCAGCAAGTTAATATTCACTCCTATGATGAACCAGAAGTTCCTAAGAGTGGGTACGATAGTCCCCACTGTGTATGCAGCTGCTTCTAGGCTCTGTGTTCTCTGTAGGAGAGCACTAGAAAGGAGGGCCTCCGTGAAATGAATGGTTTTGTTTGCATGGAAAAGAACATGCTCAGAAGTCTAGTCTGATGAAAGCTGGAGGACAGTGTTGTGTTGTTATGCTGCAGAGTCAATTCTGATCCATAGTGACCCTGTATAGGGTTTCCGAGGAGCAGCTGGTGAGCTTGAACCGCCGACCTTGCAATTCAAATGGCTTTGCAGTCCGGTGCGTTAACCCACAGCACCACGCCAGGACTCCACTGGGCAGTAGGCTAAGTGAAATTCATTGGTCCCACAGGGACAGATATTGTATGAGGCCACTACTGTAAAAAGTCAAGGAAAGGCTTTCATTCTCTCATCAACATTCTAAGGAGCTCTGGTAGTGTAGTGTTTATGAATCGGGCTGTGAACCGGAAGGTCAGCAGTTCGAAACTACCAGCTGCCCCATGGGAGAAAGATGAGGCTTTCTGCTCCCATAAAGATTTACAGCCTTGGAAATCCTGTTCAAGGTCACTATGGGTCAGAACCGACTCGACGGCATATAACAACAACAACAATCAACATTCTGTGATGGTTACCAGGGGTGGGAGACATGGGAGACGGATTCCCTGGTGAGATGTAGACATGAGTTAAGTTAAAAGACAGGGAAGGCAGTTAAACAGAAAAAGTAAAGGGGAGAAGAAAAGAAGAGGGAAAGGCAATTATTATTATTATTTTACAGTCCAGTCTGAGAAAAATACGCACGAAGATGGAATGAACGCAAGCAAGAGCAACAGTATTTCTAAATCCAGGAGAAGCTAATTTATGCCTCACTTCGAGGTTAGCGTATCCTCAGAGAGGTTCCCAAGGGCTAAAAGTAATTCCTGCCCAAACAGAAAATCCAGACTACTTCAAACTCATTAAAAAGTTGTTACTTTTTCAGAGTATCCGTTCTAGCTCCTAGCTCAGTAACACCTGGGGTCTTAAAAGCTTGCCAACAAGTCACACAAGATACAACAATTAGTCTCCATTCTCCTGAAATGAAGGAAGGAGGAGGGGAACCAGGAACCAGAGAAGGAAATGGACTACAGGCCTAAATGTATCCATATGATCAGCTGACTGGTAGCCAGCTACCAGTACTGAACACTTAGATCAAGAAGCCAATAGAAGAATCCTGATCCAAAGGAGAGAAAATATGGAACAGAATTTCCAATGATCCTGGAATCTATGTTTGGGAAAGAATTTGTAAATCATGAACTGAAATTATTTCATGAAATCATTTTTAAACTAAAGAACAAGTTTTCCTCCATTGGTAAAGAATGTTTTCTTTGAGCACTGAGCTTATTTTAAAGAGTTAAGTTTATAAAGCTCAAGCTAACAGCAGTACCCCTACTGCAAAGATGAGAACTTTAAGGGACAGAGAATCCAAGTCAATGGTGGTGAGCAACGTGGATAGAGATCAAGAGAATGGTGATGTGAAGTGTGCAACCCCATCACGGCACTGCATGTGTCAACATGGCTGAATGAATGTTGTTTTGTAATATTTTCACCAAAAATAAGTTAAACATTAAAAAGTGTTTATAAAGAAAGCTATCACATACCTTAAGGTATTTCACAAGTTCATTTCCTAAGGCCTGGGCTCCAGATTCTGTTTTCTGACAGTACTGGAAAAAATTATGTAAATGCTGATCCTAAAGAAGAAAAGAAACCAAAACAAAACTGTATTAATATAAATGCTAAAGAAATAAAAGCATTTACTTCTTGTAGATGCAGATTTATGTTACATTATGAAACTGACCACACTGAAAAGGCAACACAAAAAAGTGGAAAATCCTCCAAAAAAAGAGGAAAACTTGAGAAATGTTACTTGTATTCAGTATTTACTGATAACATTAAATATGAATACTTCATGTTTAAGGCAAATCAAAAAGTATTGCTACCAAACCAAAGAACCCATCTTTACAGAAAACCATCCAGATGTGACGCTATTGCTTCTCAACATTTTCTCATCTAGGACTTTGTAGTTCTGAAGATGATGGCCTTTCCATCGCTTGAACCCTTTCTTAAAAACTGCTGCGCTTTTCAATTTACACCATGTCAAAATGGCAGCTTTGGCATCCTCAAGAGACTCAAAACTGTTATTTCCTTGGAAAGAGTCTTTGAGTTTGGGGAACAAAGAGAAGTCTGAAGAGGCAATATTAAGGCTGTAGGGTGAATTGAGTAAGGTTTTCCAATACAATTCTCATAGGACAACCCTTGCTATCCTTGACGAATTAGAAGGTGCATTGTTGTGATGAAAAACATTTTCTTAGGAAGAAGCAATTTTTCGGGCCTTTTTCTCATTAATGCAGTTTCACATTCTCTTCAAACTGATTACTAACAAGCCCTTGTGACCGTCCTGTGTCCTTTGAGAAAATGTATCAAGATTATCTCTTTGGGATTGCACAAAGCAGTCACCATAACCTTCTGAGTTGACCTCTATCTATGCCTTGAATTGAACTAGCCCTGCAGATTCCCTGGGAAGTCATGGTTTTGATTGAACTTTGTTTTTGACAGCTCCCTACTAAGACTAAAAGGAGCTCTGGTAGCATAGCGGTTACAAATCAGGCTGCTAACCTCAAGGTCAGCAGTTCGAAACTACCAGCTGTTCCGTGGAAGAAAGATGAGGCTTTCTGCTTCTGTAAAGATTTAAATCCTCAGAAACCCTGTTATAGGGTCACTATGAGTCGGAACTGACTCCATGGCACATAACCACCACCACACTAAGAGTAAGACAAGTGTATACCTGAGAGAACTTGTCTATAGTCACCCTCTGATCACAGAGGCATACTTACACATGCTGTGTTTGGAATAAACCTGTGTATAAGTGAACGAGAATCTTAGTAGCAATACCTTCTGACTTAATCTTGCATTTATTTTTAAAGAAAAAAAAAAGAAACTTTTAGAATAAAAACTTAAGAGTGCAAATCAAATTAAGAGTGTCTTCCAAAATAAGGTGCAAGGGTAGCCATTGAGAAATCACTGTTAACTGCTCCCGGTTAGCATGTACCTGAGTATACACTGTGGAAACCAGATGAGTCGAAACTTTCAATAGTGGCTTGCCTCCATCTACCCATTTAATTTCTGGACCATAATGCTGAAAAAAAAAAAAGAAAAGAAACATCATGATAGGGTAGCTCTCTTGGCTTCAGACATGATCCAGTCCAGTCATGAGTGGAAAGATGAGGTGTTGGAGGCCCCAAGAGATTCACTGACTTGATAGCTGTGCCTAGTCCACAGAAGAAATGTAACCAGCATTCACTTCTGCCCCCAACTACCATGCTCCTTCTACTGTAATTCCCGAGTTATCTTTTCTATTTAGTTGTAACTGTTTTGAGTTACGGTCCATTTGAGTAGTGTACCATCAGTGACTTAGCAAAACTTGAGGTCAGGATTCTGAAAGAGATGCCAGAAGGTACCAGATAAAGCAAGGAGGGCAGCACGTGTGTCTGACACAGAGAAGGCTCCCTCATCTATGATGATGTGAGCTTCGGAAACCTCTATGTTCACATGCTCAGACTAAGAATTATTTGGCACACTGTCCATAACATGGATCTAATTCTGACATTATTTAAATGCACAGAAACATTTTAAGGCTGTTCAAAACACAGTGAAGCTGGTCTTACTTAATGTTATAAAACAGAAGCCTGTAAAATTCAAGATGGCGGAGAGAATACTAAATTAACAAATCGATGGGAGAAATTGGAGTGAAATCAGGCTTTAATAAATCAGCATTTTATTATAATTGGCTACCATTTTTGCACGAATGGCTTTTCCTACCACACTTCTGATAAGCTAGAAGAAAATTCCTCACGGTTGACATGATCCTAAGAACTCAACTTTATCTGTGCATGGCATGGCTGTTTGCAGAGACAGACTTCTAATTCATGTAGTATCTCCAAGCCTTAACTTCTGTGCGAACACTACAAGTCAAACTACAAGAATTCTGAGATTGTGACCATTGCTAACAGCCTAAGCTCATTTGAAAGATGCTGACTAAACCCAAAATGTGGGGACAAGCAAAAATGCAGTGTGATTTTTGTGTGTGGGTGTGGTTATGGTCGTTGCTGTTTTTAGTTGTTCGGGAATATTTCTGAATGAATTCTTATAAAGTGATCTTAAAATCCATACCCTGCCCATCCCAATTTCCTGGTAGCCGAGGTAGCCCGACGGGAGAGTCACTGACACAGGGATGTACTGCTCGTTAGTTACCACCCGTCCGTCTTTTAGAAGAGGAAGCCAGGAGTATCCAACTGTTGAGAACAAACAGCAAAAATATCCATGAAATATTTTTACGTATGGAAGTAACCTGCCTCATCTTTAAGTACTGCTGATACCAATTAGAGAAAGACATTTAGAAGGCCTCTGCAGAATACGGCCTACAACGCTGCTTGCGCCCTCTTTGGAGTTAGAATTCTAAACTGATCTTTTATAAAACAGACATATGCAACTCAGGCACGGTCCCTTCACCCCTTAGCAAAAGGGGGTAAACAGCATGAAAGCAAATTCAGAACCTAATGTGAACATTATTATAAAAATTGAACGAAGACCAAGTGCCAAACCTTGTGTTTCGACAACATCTTTCTTTTTTGTGCTTCCTTTACTTGAATGATCACAACTGACATGGAAGAATGTGAACAACAAGTGGTGTTTTTCATGTAGCTGGGTGGGTAATTCTATTTTAATCTGCAAGAAAGAAAATAATAACAGTTATTCTACTATCTCAAAACAATTAACAAAAATTCTCGGCGAGAACAGCGACACAACGTGCCACTCAATGCACAAACACTCATTTGTTCTTCAGAAGGATGTTAGCATTTGCATTCTGTGCCATCCGAGACTGTAAATCAGGCCAAGAAAGAAACAGATCCTTGATTCACGGATGAGAAACAGGAGGAGGGTGGATGAGTATTTCAACTCTAAATGATATTAGAATGCAGAGAAACAGAAACCTCTACACTGATTTAACTCAGATAAGGCATTATTCAAAACTGGAAAAGGAGGTTCAGTAGAATTCATATAGCCGTTTTCAGGAACTGTATTATAATTTGCTAGAAGCCAAAACACTGGGTAAGAAGAGTCTCAGGACCAAGAAACATAACTACAGAGATAGTGTGCGCTCGGTTTTACAGCAATAAAGTGAACATTGCACGTGAATTTTTAGGTTCCCAGTTGCATATAAAAGTCGTATTTACAATGTAATCTACTGAGTGTGCAATAGTACTATGAAAAAGTTTGAGCTATTGTGAGAATTACCAAAACGCAATAAAAAGACATGAAATGAGCAAATGCTGTTGGAAAAATGGCACCGACAGACTTGCTCAATGCCAGATTGCCACCAACATAAGATCTGTAAAAAGCACAATACCGGCGTCATGCAGTAAAGTGAAGCACACTTGACCATGGCATGTCTGTACTCTTAAATATGAATTGGAAAGTAACTATTCCTGGTGTGGTGCTGTGGGATAAGCACTGGACTGCTAACCACAAGGTAGGTGGTTCAAACCTACCGGTCATCCCTCAGAAACCCTATGCAGGGTTACTATGGGTTGGAACAGATTGGATGGCACTTAACAACAATATGCCTGAATATATAAGGTTGTTGTAAAGAAGGTTATATTGGGGAGTATGACTTTTTTTCCCTATTATCTGCATTTCCCAAATTCTTTTTACAGCAAATACGCTACTTTCCTCATTAGAGAAACTCGTATACAATAAATAAGTCAATGTTTAGTTCTAGCACTGTCCTGTTCAGTATAGCATACTGAGGCACCTTTTAAATTTTGATCCAACAAGTAACTAGGTCATTCTTAAGTCTGGCTAAACTCGGTTTCTCAGTGAAAACATCACTTACCTCATCATAAAATTCTGGGTTTTGGTGATGGTGTAAAACCGCAGCCAATGCGCTTCTCACGAATACAGGCCCACCAGGTCTGCCGTAAATACACTGAAATAAGAGTAAAGGATATGGCTAGCAGTCAGTGAGGGAAAAAATGAGCCTCAAAGTGTAAGGAAGACGCAGTCCTACGGTAACAACCTACCTGAGTTACCACACAAGATTTGTTTCTGCCTGCAGAAGCTCCAGCCTGGCAAGCTCCCTACAACCGGATGTCACCCACCTTCAACAAACTCAGCTGCAAGTCAACGTCTCCCTCCCTAGCTGCCACTCTCCCAAAGGTTCTAGAGATGGACTACTTCCTGCTCACTTTAATCAGGCCATGGCAGCGTAGTGGTTATGAATCGGGCTGCTAACCTCCAGGTCAGCAGTTCGAAACTACCAGCTGCTCCATGGGAGAAAGATGAGGCTTTCTGCTCCCATAAAGATTTACAGCCTCGGAAACCCTGTGCAGGGTCACTATGAGTTGGAACCAACTCCACAGTACTTAACAACAACAACATGCCTTCGCTTAGGCAACTCCTCTGCTTAAATGACCTGCCTTCCACAAAACTCAGTAAACTCATTCAGTTGGGGAGACCCCACTGACCTTTTCTTGATGCCTCTAGGCCAGAGAGATTACTAACTCCCCTGAGTTCCCTCAGCAGTTTAGGCATATCCCTTCTATAATAATTACCCAGTTTTGTTCAAAACATAAAAGCATTTTAGTCGGTCTGTGTTGGCAGAGGATTCATTATTACATGTCATTTTCTCCAGGCCTGCCTTTTGCACTAAACTCCACATCCTAGAGAGCAGAGCAGTGCAGCTGGATCTTACTCTTTTTTGCATCTTTGTATACGTGTCTTCTTTGATATTCATTTTAACATAGTTATCAAAAAGAATGTGGCCTCTGGAACCAGACAGCATGGGTTTGAATCCTGGGTCGACTAAAAGTTAATACATTTGATTGTTGTTGTTGTTGTTAAGTGCCGTCGAGTCAATTCTGACCCATAGCAACCCTGTATAGGGTTTCCAAGGAGCAGCTGGTGAGCTTGAACCACCAACCCTGCAGTTCAAATGACTTTGTAGTCTGATGCATTAGCCCACAGCGCCACACCAGGACTAAATTGTTGAAATTCTATGTATTAGTTTTCTCTCCCAAAAATTGTGGCTAAGGATAATACCTAATATAAAAGACTAGTCTGCGAACTCAAGGAGTTGAATACACATAAAGCACTAAGAGAAGCATAAGGAAGTCACCCAGATTCTACTACCAGCATCATGATGGAGCCCTGGTTAAAGCCCTGGCCCTGTGGGTTAAAGCATTGGACCACAAGGTTCAAGCTCACCAGCTGCTCCTCAGATCCTCTATACAGGGTCGCTATGAGTCTGAGTTGACTCAACAGCACTGAACAAAGATAAAATCACTCTTATGGATCCCTGGTGTACAGCTGCAGGATCAACACCAGATTATGACTCACCTGTTTGCAGTTCAAACCCACCAGCTGCTCCACGGAAACTCTACACAAGGTTGCTATGAGTCGGAATCGACTCAGTGGCACGTCACAACAACAGCCATCATTATTATTGTAGTGTAATATATACTTAATACAGGCTATCTATTGTGAATGGAGTCCTGGTGTGGTGCTGTAGGATAAGCACTGGACTGCTAACCAAAAGGTTAGCGGTTCAAACCCACCAGTCACTTTCTAAGAAACCCTACACAGGGCCACTATGAGTTGGAACTGACTTGATAGCACTGAACACTGAGCTCTGAGCAGTGCAAATGGTTAACAGAACTGGCTGCTAACCAAAAGCTGGAGGTTCAAGTCCACCCAAAGGCATGTCAGAAGCCAGGTTTGCCTTTCTAGATCTAAAAAGCCCGCTATTGGAAACCCAATGGAGCACCGTGCTACTCCGACACAGATTGGGTCATGATGGGCTGGTGTCAATGCCACGGCAACTGGTTTGGCTTGGAACCCTTGGGTGGTGAACACGGATACTGTGCTCAGCTGCTAACCAAAAGGTTGGGAATTTGAGTCTACCCAGAGACGCTTCAGAAGAAAAGCCTGTCAATCTATGTGTAAAAATCAGCCATTGAAAACCCAATGGACACCAGAGAGGGCGCAGCTGAGGACTCTAGACTCATGGAAAGAGAAAGACTAAGAGCTGGCAGCCAGGAGGCAGGCTTGCAGCATAGGCACTTTGGTTGCTCAAATGATTATGTATTCCATAGTGTTTTTGTGTACAACCACTCCCCCTCTCCCCCCCAAAAAAACCCAACAACACAGAGGGACCCCTTTTGGTGTTTAAATTATTATATATTCCTGAGTGTTTTTGTGCACACCCCCTCCCCACAAAAAAAACAAAAAACAAAATAGAGGGAATAGAAGCAAATACTGTTGAACGATGATGCACGGAGGAGATTGTAATCATTGCAATGAAATGATGAGTGTAAAACCGATGTTCTCTCATGTAAACCATCACTCAGTTCACAATAAAAAAGTGAAACAATAACAAAAAAAACTCTATGGAGCATTAGTTCCACTCTGACATGGGGTCTTCATGAGTTGAAACTACTAGAAAACACTGGTCTACTGTTAATCTTTTATGATTACTATTATCAATGTTACTGCAATAATTGCTAAGTACTTTATATACTATAAATACAACAACAGAGCCATCTTGTCTCCAGACCACAAATCCTACACGGGGCCTGGCTGAGAGCAAGTGCCCAAGAAACATTAACTGAATTGAGTACAAATGAGAAAACGTCATCCACAATACAGAAATAGCCAGAGGAGCATGCACTTAAATTTCTTGATGTTCCGCAAGGTTCAGCACATGTGTTATAAGACGTGTAATGTTATCTGTATGTCCACCATCATTACTACTATAACACCGTCCACCATCATTACTACCATATAATGAAAATGTAATCAAAATTTTTAGGTAGCACAATATCCTTTTTTAAATGGAAAAATCAAAGTGTGCTTGTGAACATGCATTAAAAAAACAAACCTTGAGAGGCAGAGCATCTTCTTCATCTGAATCTTTGAATTCGATGCACACAGCAATATTTCTAGCCTGCAGCAAGATTTAAAAGGGAGGGGGAAAGAGATCCAAAACAAGAAGAATCTGTGAATACTTGTAAAAGAGTGTGAGAAGTCAAATCCAAGTAGAGAGTTTGATATCCAAAAATGAAACCCACTCTTTGCACTCACCTTGGCAAACGACTTCTGACTGTCATATTTCAAGTACTTAGGATACACATAAAGGTGGCTGTTGTAGATGGTGTAAGGCTGGGTGTGCTTTGGTATGCAAGGTACAAATTCCTCTACTTCAAATGTGATTGGAATCTTAGTGCAGGTTTCAAACTGCTTCATGGGAATGTATGATGAATTAACATAATCTGAAAAGATTTTCCAACAAACCAACTTGAAGTAAAAACCAACCCAACAAAATTTTGTCTGTTTATTACAGACAATTTACACTTACTGGGCAGGTCTGAGGAAACATTGTCAATGGTAATGTCGAGATTGCCCAAAATCACTGGGAGTTTAGCCATCTTCTCAGGTCTAAACACAAACAAAAAAGAGAAAGCCAGATATTTGTAAGTTAGGTTAGCTCTATAACCTGGCTCATAAAGCAGCACTCCCATAATGCAAATCACAAAGGTAATTTTCAATTTTCTAACGGCCATGCTACAAAAAAGGAAAATGAAATACACAAAATTAATTCTAAGAGTCCATTTTGTTTTACCCAATATTAATACACCCATGTTATTATTTCAGGGTGTCATCAGTAGAAAATTTTTAATTCTTAGTCTTTGAACTCAGATGGTATTTTATATTTAATATTTCACATCTTAAGATTTCAAGTGCTCTACAGCCACCTATGGCTAGTGACTACCGTGTTGGACAGCGTAAGTCTAATAATGAATATCAGCAAAATGGTTATCTAGCTAAATAAAGTAAGTATTCCTGCACCACTCCTTCCTTATCAGAAATTCTTGGCTCATTGGGAATCATCAAAACATAGACTTGGACGTCATCTTGGTTGATAGGGTCTAGCAAAATGCTGGGTACAAAGTACATGCTCAATGAATATTTGTTTTCTATTTGGTTTAACATCAATCCAACACAGGAATCTCTTCTCCAGCATTCCTGGTAAACACTGATGAGTGCCTTAGCCCTCACTGTTGTTGTTAAGTGAAGTCCACTGCATATCCTACAGTGGCACACCAGTGTCAAGGAAACTTTCAACAGCGCCATCTTGGCTCCAAACCACAATTCCTCATAGTAGGGTGGAATCCGCACTCCTGAAACTTCCACGCATCAATGGACCTCACCATTTCTTTATGTAACATCTTTCAGCCATCTTCAACACAATGATTACATCTTTCTGAAGTTCTCTCTTCTCACCTCTTTTGCATCTTCTTCTAAAGCTGCTTCTTTACTAGAAGAATGTCTCATTTATATCCTGGTACCCAGAACCCAACACCCATAGAAACAGCAATCAAAAAGACCTCTTTAAATGTGAGGACTAACATGTACCAGACACAATTCATGGTTTCTTCAATCACCTCATATGCGTGAGAAAGCTGTAGGAAGAATAAAGACCAGAAATAAAGAAAAAAGAATAAAGAAAAACTGATGCCTGAAGGATGGTGTTGACAAAGAACACGGGAAATACCGCAGATTGCCAGAACACACTAACAGAGATCTGTCTTAGAAGTATAAACAAAATGCTCATTAGATGTGGGGATGGCGAGACTCCATCTTCCGTGCTTTAGACATGTTGTTGAGAAGGTCCAGTTCCTGGAGAAGGACATTATGCTTAGTAAAGAAGAAGACCAGCGAAAGAGCAAAACACCCTCAAGGAGATGGGCTGACATAGTGACTTCAACAATGCCCTCGAACGTAGCAATGCTTCTAAGTGTGATGTACAGCCAGGGCAGTGTTTTGCTCTGTTGTACATGGGGATGCTATGAGTCAGTCAATATCTAACAACAAAAAAACACAGAACTGTAATGATTATGCCCAGAATGGTCTAACCAGCTTGGGAAAGGGGAGTTGTCTGGTTTTGAACAATATAGTCTTCTAACGTAGCTGGTATGCATTGCATCTCAATGTAAAGAAAACAAAAATCCTCACTACTAGACCAATCAACAACATTCTTATCAACGGAGAAAAGACTGAAGTTGTCAAGGACTTTGTTCTTCTTGAATCAACTATCAACACTCATGGAAGCAGCAGTCAAGAAATCAAACGACGTATTGCATTCGGCAAATCTTCTGCACAAGAACTTTTTAAAGTGTTGAAGAGCAAGGATGTCAGCTTGAGGACTAAGGTGTGCCTGACCCAAGACATGGTATTTTCAATCACCTCATATGCATGTGAAAGCTGGACAGTGAATAAGGAAGAACTGATGCTTTTGAGTTAAGGTGTTGGAGGAGAATATTGAAAGTGCCATGGGCTGCTAAAAGAACCAACAGATCTGTGTTGGAAGAAGTGCAGCCAGAGTGCTCCTTGGAGGCCAAGATGGCCAAACTTCATCTCTCATACTTCAGACATATTGTCAGGAGAGAGCAGTCACTGGAGAAGGGATCATGTTTGGTGAGGTGGAGGGTCAGAGAAAAAGAGGAAGACTCCCAGCAAGATGGATTGGCCAAGTAGAAGCATCAATGGACTTAGGCGTGGCAATAGTAGTGAGGTTGGCCCAGGATCGGGCACTCATCAATGTTTACCAGGAATGCTGGAGAAGAGATTCCTGTATTGGATTGACGTTAGACCAAATAAAAAACAAATATTCATTGAGCATGTACTTTGTACCCAGCATTCTTCCAACACAGATCTGTTTCGTTCTATTGTGCGTAAGGTCGCTATGGGTTGGTACCAACTCAATGGCACCTGACAACAACAACAATGCAGACAAAATACTATCAGTTTTGGGTAACCAACCCACTCCAGTGACCTTCATGGCTTATTACTAGAAAACAGAATGCTGCCTCATAGGTTTTAGTTAAGCCAGTAATTTCACAATTACTTTTAAGATGTTGCCAAGACCATCAAAAGTCAGTATCCTAGTAACACAGCCCACAAAGACAATGTTCTGCCTTCTATTTTTGTGAGTAGAGTGTGGAATCTTAAAAGCTTGTGAGTGGTCATCTAATGTAGAACTAACAGTCTCTGGAGGCAAGTAGAGTGATGAAAATTGAAGATACATGGAAACAATCCAATGGGCTGATGAATCAGGTGAACATTAATCTCTATGAACGTGATGCCAGAAGAACTAGATGGTGACTGGCTGCCTCTACCAACTACTCTAAAAGGGATCACATTAGAAGATCCTGGAGAGAGCAGGAGAAAATGTGGAATCAAACTTAAAATTTTTAAAAAGACCAGGCTCACTGGCTGGATAGAGACATGGGGAACACTGCAACTATGGCATTGTTCACCCTTCAGTTCTGGAACCGAACTAACTCCCATGGCTAGTTCTAGTGAAATACACACGCACAGGTTGGTCACCAAATTGAGATCAAAACAGCAGCATTAAGCCAAGGACAAAGATGAAAAGGGTTGGGAAAGATGGAGGAATAAAAACAAACACAGGGTAGAAGTAGATAAGTGATGTTACATTGAGGGGAATCCAATCAATGAGGTGAAACCAAGAGTCTGATTTGTTGAATGTACAACTGGAAACCGTGACCCAATTCACAAAAAGTAAAAAAAAAAAAAAAAAGAAAAATTTCACAAAAAAAGCAAATAGACAAAAGACGCAGTAGCCTATCGATTCACCATTTTTGAAAAGTTGCTGCCTCCAGTTTTGTAAGATTCTTCCGACATTATTATATTGATTTAACAGTCTCATATGTAACATTTCATCAAAACTTGGAATACTGTTAATCTAAGTCCGGGTTTCCCTAAAAATTCCAAATTCTTGTTGCTTTATGACTAGAGACTATTTTGAATCGAATCATTTTCCTATAGCAAACTCGAAGTTGCAGAATTACTTTCTCTCAAGAGTTCTCTTATTTCTATTTAAAATGGAGTTTAAGGTTGTGATTCCCATCATAAAAATTTCTGGGGAATTTTTTTCTCTCATCTAGTATTAAATGACATTTTGAGACAATAGTGGGAAAAGAAATAGTAGCTTTGGATTCAGTCTGTGTGGCCAGGCCATTAACATCACACTGTTGTTGTTAAGTGCTGTGTGAGTCAGTTCTTTGACTGGTGGGTTTGAACCATCAACCCTGAGGTAAGCAGCCCAGTGCTTATCCTACAGGGCCACACCAGGACTCCAACATCAGACTTGTTGTTGTTGTTAGGTGCCATTGAGTCTGTTCCAACTCATAGTAACCCTGCATAGGGTTTCCAAGGAGGAGCTGGTGGGTTTGAACCACCATTCTTGCAGTTAGCAGTCCAGTGCTTATCCTACAGAACCACACCAGGACTCCAACATCAGACCACTCCCTATAAAAATAAAAGAACAGATAAAGAGCAAAATTGATGTTAAAAAAAATAAACACTAGAAAAACAGGAACGGTCCTTTTGCCAGGCTCTATTAAGAACCTTGGAGTCCTGGTGTGGCGCTGTGGGTTAATGCGTCAGACCGCAAAGTCATTTGCACTGCCAGGTCGGTGGTTCATCAGCTGCTCCTTGGAAACCCTATACAGGGTCACTATGTGCTGGAATCGGCTCGACAGCACTTCACAACAACAACAATTAAGAATCCTTGGATTCTGACTGAGCTCGTTAAGCTCGTTCCCTCGCTGCTCGGTGTAGTCTGATGCTGCTAGTGTCTGATCTTCATTTTCAGGTTTCTGGGTCTTTAGCCATCTGGAGCACATGCTTCACACTAACTGCTTGTTAATGGGCACAGGCATGAAAGAGAGCTGGTGGGGAAGAAGCCGCACTGTGTTCTCAGCCAAAGAAGGTCTGTGCGCCTTGCTGGCTTGGAAATAACTTTGCATTCACATCACTATTTAATCATAATGATCCTGTAAACCCTACCCACCAGCTTCTATGGAAGAAGAACACTGTGCTAGGACTCCCCAAAGAGTCGCCAGTGAGGGGCGGGAGGAGGTGCCTCAGTCTCACTAGGTTAGGAGGTAACTTCTAAGTCAGGGCTTCCAACTTCCATCGCATTTAAAAACTTCATAGTCTGTTTATGATGAACACAATAGCAAATGCTAGTTAAAAAAAAGTGCATGTACAAATCAATGAAAACAATTAAGTAGAAAATGAAAAACACCTGTACGTCCATCCCTCAGAAGAGAGCCATGTATAACATCTTGGTGTATACAGGAGCCCTGGTAGCTCAGTGGTTTAGGCATTGGGCTGCTAACACAAAGGTCTGAGGTACAAACCCACCAATCGCTCTGAGGAAGAAAGATGAGCCAGTCTACTTACATAAAGATTTACAGCCTCAGAAACCCTATGGGGTAGTTAGTTCTACTTTGTCCTGTAGAATCCCTGAGTCAGAACCAACACGAGAGCAGGGAGTTTGGTGTGAGTCTAGCCTATATGCTTATTTTTCTGCCTGTTTGTCTCTTCATCTAGCTAACTTCTTGCCTTTCCAATTTTTCACTTACATACAAAGAAAAATACATTAACATGCTTCCTGTTTGCAAAGTAGGTCACATATATTTTTCTTCCTTAGTGATAGTATGTTCACCTTCCTAAGTACATGTAGACCTATATCATTATTAATATTTGCTTCATATTCTTGTGAGGGAAATCTTTTAATCCATTTAACCAAAGGGGACTGGTGGTGGTGGGGTTATGTGCCGTGGAGTCAGTTCTGACTCACAGGGCCGCTGCACAGGATTTCCGAGGCTGTAAATCTTCATGAGAGCAGAAAGCCTCATCTTTCTCCCATGGAACCACTGGTAGTTTCGAACTGCAGCTCTTGAGGTTAGCAGTCCGACTCGTAACCACTATGGGAATAGGTTTATTAAAAAGGTAATTTTTTATTCTATAAACATGATGGAAAGTTTCCTGGAGCTCAAAAGGAGGGGAAAAAAAAAAAAAGAATGGCAATCATTTAAATATAGTATCTATACGACCAAGCATCACCCAAGATCACAAAAAGAAGCATTTTAAGTGTTAAGTGTGACTATATTTATTATCTTGAAATTTAGGAACACTGTTACTGTCCAAAAGTATGGGAAATGTTAAACAATCCATGGGTCATCAACTCAATAAACTATGATGAAGTGCCGTGGAAGTCGGTTCTGACTCATAGCGACCCTGCATAGCTTTTCCGAGGCTGTGATTCTTTGTGGGAACAGAAAGTCTCATCTTTCTCCTGTAATGAACTATCATGGAGGCATTAAAAATTATGTACAAGTATGTGTAATACTTTCAAAAATTACTTATGCAGAAAAATATACAGCTATAGTAACTACAATAACATAAAACAAACTAAAACATACAGGAAATGCTCTCAAATATTCAAGATGGTCTTTATTAAGGGAAACCATTTTCTTTTCTTTTTTTGTCCTCAAAGTTTCTGTAATAAACATTCATTACTTTTTAAAGCATAAGAATTGGCATTTAAGAACTACAATGATAAATATTTCATTTAGTCTTTCAAGTACTTTAACAGCTTCTTATTGGGATCCAGGTGAACTTCCTTCTTTGCCAGAACACATGACAGTCAGACACGTGACTGGCAATTATGAACATCCTGCCTGATCCAGAACGCAGTGAGGCCAAAGCCAACAAGGCTCCATCCTATATCTTGCATCCTCATCTACCCCTGCTCTAATTATAGAAGCCCCCAGGTATCCAAGGACTCACCAAAAGTAACGAATCAGCTCTTTACCAATATAATAATAAAGGCAAATATATTAAAAATTTGAGGTAGACACAATTGTAATAACAAATGGGTGCTATTTTGCAACAAGCTTCACAACATTCTTATTATTACTGTGTTATTATGTTAAAGGAGCCCTGGTGTGGTGCCATAGGATACACGCTAGACTACTAACTCCTAGGTCAGCAGTTCAAACCCACCAGCCACTCCTCAGAAACCCTATACAGGGTCCCTATGGCACAGGATAGGTCAGTGTTTCATTCAGCTGTGCAAAAGGGTCACTATGAGTCGGTACTGACTCGATGGCACCTAACAACAACAACAAGTCGGAACCAACTCAATAACATTTACCAACAGCAACAATCTATTGATGATGTCTCATTATATTTGGAAGTGCTTAATTTTTTAATGCATAAAAAAGTATACTATGCATGAAGGGGCTTCAAAAAGTTTATGGAAAATTGGAATCAAAAGATGACATTTTTCCATGAACTTTTTGAAGCGCCCTTGAATTATATACTAAGACAAACATTTGTCTGATGTTAAATATAAATTGTACCTAACTGTTCTGAGTTACATACAAATTCAACTTGAAGACAGACAGGCACAGACATACATTAGTAATCCATGAACGGCTTGTATATAAGCGGGGGAAGGGATGATTTATTCACAATCCATCCAGTAAGTGTGGTTGTAGTTGTTGAGTGCTGTATAGGGTTTTCAAGGAGTGTCTGGTGAGCTTGGATCACCGACCTAGTGGTTCAAACTGACTTTGCAGTCCAGCACATTAACCCACAGCACCACACCAAGACCTCACTGTACAGGGAAGGAAATTAATTCAATGAAAGGAAAATTAGGGTTGTACTTCCTGTTAAGGTCTAAAATGATAAACACTTCATGAGAATGATAAAAACTTCATGAGAATCTTGAGACCCCTTCATTACTTTCATAAAGACCCACTAGGATCCAAATACATATTTTTTTGCTCTTTCCCCCTTTTAAACCTCTTGGTAAGGGGTTCCACATCATCATTAAAGCTGAAGATGCTTGTTGACATGGTCAAATTACAAGAAATGATTAGAAATATCTAAATTTTAGGATAAGTATTGGACTGCTAAACCCACCAGCTGCTCCCTGGGAGAAAGATGAGGTAATACCACCTGCTTCAGAGGCTTTTTCATTAATACAGGTGAAGCATTCAGAACAATGACTGAAAACAGCAAGGACTATGTATGTGACTACCTTCTCCCTTAGTCACCCATTCAGTTAATGGTACCCTGAGTCAATCCATCATGCCAATCAAAAACACCGGATCATATATCTTAGACTGCCACCCTCTTCTCTCACCTTCTGACCTCACAAGCAATTAGAACTCCGGGCCCGACAATTGTTTCTTTGCTAAGACTTGGACAGCCTGACTTCTTCCGATTTGCACTCACAGTGGTTTTGCTGAGGCCACACTCATCATTGCCTGTCAGAGGTTTCTCAGTTGCTGCCCCCTAGACTCAGCTCTACTCATCCTCCACTGCACACACCACTGAAAAGCTTCTTTATAGAATTCAAATCAACCAGGTTTTCTTCTCATTTTTTCCCTGAAAATTCATTTATCTTAAGGCTGCTGAGAATATACATGGCAAAACATACACCAGATCCAACACTCCCCACATCTACACTTTAGTGACATTGGTGAAGTCCTTTGACGGGAGCAATCATTGTCACTCTTCTCTTCTGAGCTGTTCCTTCCTCATTAACATAAGCTCACTGCACGCTAAGGTTCCCAGCCGATCTTCAGAGCGGACGTTGTCAGATTGATTCATATAGATATTACTTAAAGACTGTAATGTGTAAAGCCGACCTTTTATTTTTTTTTTTTTAACCAGTTAAGCTAAATCATTGCTTGGTTTTAAGAAGACTCCAAGAAACATTTTTGGTTTAAAGTTTAAAGATGATCTCAGGGCAATAATTTCAGGGATTCATTCACCCTCTAGTTGCCATAAGAACTGAAAATTCTGTTCTGCATCTTCCCCCTATTGATCAGAATTCTTCTGTGTAATTTTTGATCAAAATGTTCAGTAATGGTTCAGCTGGGCACCACTCAGTTCTAGTCTCAAGATAAAGGAGGCAGGTGTTTATTCTTCGGATTTTAAACCCTTTTTCCTTCCCAAGAACTTGCGGGACAGTTCCACGCTGTTGCCATTCTAACATCTCTTAAGATTCTTGAGCTGAACAACTGAAAATAGACTGTTTCTTCCCACCCTCTACAACTTTTCAGCGTTGCAAATAAGTAAGGCCTTGAAACTCACTTCCGAAAGTCAGCCAGTAACTTCAGCATGTCATCATTTGAGAGCTTATTGCTATCTTGCTTGTAGAGAGCAGAAAATCTGGCGCTTTTGTCAAGGTTTCCAGATGCATCCTTGAACAAGGTCCTGAAATATCAACAAACAGTTCTAAACTAGGTTTTCAAAAATACCAAAATAGACCTCTAATTTAACTCTAGTTCCTATGTGAAGACAAATCATTATTCCACTGGTTATCACCAACAGAAATCTCATTAGTTAAAACATGTAAGATATTTATGAGGATGAACACAACGAACTCAAGTTACATAGAAACTTGTTTCAGCAAATGGCTTGTGCTTGGGAAACACCACACACAGTCAAGTACGTAAGGAGTAGCTAGACCAGAACTGCAGGTTTCTTTCAGCTGTCATACAACTCCTGGCTGCAGACAGGCGGCTGAGGCTTGGGATTTCAGCTCGTCCACAAACACTCCTGTCTACCCTGCTAGTTCTAACATGGCTACTGTCTGGCCAGCATCCTTCTTCTATTGGATTCTAACAAATGATCTCTTCCAATTCGGGGTCTACTACTTTTTCAAATTTACGTATTTGACTCCTCTTTCTCTGTAGACAATTCAAACAGAATAGGCTGCTTTGTATATCTATTTCTAGGATATCTGTCTCTGGAGTCCTGGAGAAGCAACTGTAGGATAAGCACTGGACTGCAAGATCGGTTTGAACCATGAGGTTAGCAGTTCAAACTCACCAGCCGCTCCTTGGACACCCTACACAGGTTAGCAATGAGTCAGAATAGACTAGATAGCACTTAACACATAACATATCTATCTACACAGCTGAATCTGATGTGGTGCTGTAGGATAAGCATTTGACTGTTAACCAGAAGATCAGAAGTTCAAACCCACCAGCTGCTCCTCAGAAACTCTATACAGGGTCTCTATGATTCCAAAACGACTCGACAGCACCTAACACCACCACACAGAAGGTATAAAAGGTGCTCGCCCCCTTACCTGGCTGCCCAAGCGAATGGCATTCTGTACTGGCCTAGTCTTTGGCATGCTTGCTTGGCATTCTTCAGAACTTTCTGGGCAACCTTGAAGACATCAGAACAAAATGATGATGAACTTCTTCCCACTGACAGGAGAATTATAGTATAAAAGCTCCATCATCACACGTTCATTAAACAAGCTGTTAGCAAAGTACCAGATGCACAGAAACATGAAGTCACAGTCTTCTGTGCCTCATTCAGTAGTCTGTGTGCAGTGTATTTTCTGGCCATGATTTCTCAAATGAACCACAAACTGGCATCCTGAGAGACTCCTCCTGATAGAACAAGGACTGTCTTCACAGGCAACGGATATACTACTTCATAGGCTTTCATATGGTGTTCTGGTATGGGGTTGTAGAATAAGCACTGGACTGCTAACCACAGGTTGGTGGTTCAAACCTACCAGCTGCTCCTCGAAAACCCTATACAGGGTCACTATGAGTCAAATCAATTCGACAATGGCACTTAACAACAGACTTTCATAGTTTTTTTTACAATTAGGCCTGTCATTGACTCAAGGACTTATTAATAATTATTAACATTTGGTATTCATACCCAAAACGAGCTCTGGTAGCGTAGTGGTTACGAGTTGGACTGCTAACCTCAAGGTCGACAGTTCGAAACTATCAGCGGTTCCACGGGAGAAAGATGAGGAATTGTGCTCCCGTAAAGATTTACACCCTTGGAAGCCCTGCGTAGGGTCACTATGAGTCGAAGCCAACTCCACAGTACTTAACAACAACAACAACAACATTCATACCCAAAGGTATCAGGAGCTCTGGTAGCGTAGTGGTTACAAGTCGGACTTCTAACCTCAAGGTTCGAAACTACCAGTTTTAAAGAGGCACTAGATGTGGGTGACTCAGTGGCTGAATCCTCACTTACGTATAGGAGAACTGCTTCAGTTCCCCGCTGATTCACCTGAGACACAGCCACCATGCATCTGCCAGTAGTGACCTATGAGCTGTTATGACGTGGAAAGGTTTCAGTAAGAACTTGCAGACCAAGACAAGCTCGGAAGAAAGGCTAGAGATTTTCAGTTAATGAAAACGCCATGGATTATAATGGAACATTATGTGACCCGCAGCTGATGCCGGATATGGCAGCCTTTGTTCCATTCTGTGCCTGGGGTTGCCATGAGTCAGGGACCAGCTGAATGACAACTGGAATACCCAACCAGAGTAGTCATCCTTACCTTCGAGGAATCTGAACTTTTCATGTATGGCTCCGCACAGTGTGTAATGCTTCCCTGCAGTACTTTCTCAATTCGGGCCACAAGAAATATATCTGGGTGAGGACATGTGACTGAAAAGATTCCCTGGAGGACAAACATTTTCTTTAGTGAATAAAATTCATAGCCACATTAAACAAACCCCATGAGCACAAACGTTTCTTTAGTGAAACACTATCCTGTATTTTAGGTAAACAATGTGCACGGTATGTGGGTTTGCAAACCATGCTACTGACTCTTCTCACATTACAGGCTGTGCCCATTACATGTGTGCATACATCAGGCAGGTATTGTTGTATATGAACATATGAGAGCTACCAAGAAATCCCAGAGGCCAAATGGCTAACTGATGAAGAGTTCTTCATCTCAAATTATCTATTCAGGAGAAAGCTTCAAAGTAAGAAATAAAAAATCACTTCTCTCTCAGCTTGCATCTACTGTCTAATCACAAATACTGTCAATCAAATCAACAGTCTAAGTTACCCCAATAGTGCATTACACAGTCTCTCTTTTTTGGGCATTTTCAATATATTTACACATAGCAGGATTATTCTAGGCAGCTCTGGTAGCATAGTGGTTACGAGTTGGGCTGTGAACCTCAAGGTCAGCAGTTTGAAACTACCAGGTGTTCTGTGGAAGGAAGATGAGGCTTTCTGCTCCTGTAATGATTTATAGTCTCAGAAACCCTATACAGGGTCGCTATGAGTCAGAACTGACTCCACGGCACATAACCAACCAACCAACCAATTCTTGGCAGCACGCTTTGGGGTTCCTGCCCCTACCTGCTTGGGGTATTGCATGACGGCTTCCTGAAGGATGAACTGCAGCGCAGGTGAGCTCTGCCCATTGCCATTCATCAAGGCCGGGGATGTGGCAGCCAGCATCTGCCTCACCGAGAAATGGTTCAGGTCCACATGGAAATCAGCAGAAATCTTTTGGTTGTACTTTATGTCAAACAGGGATAAAGTAACAAAGAAAGGTTCCACCTAGACAAAACAAGAGAATCCAAACCATCAATACTGCTCAAACTGTCAAGGAAAAAGTGCTGAGGTCAAAGGAGAAATTAAACCTATTAATAATTCCTACTATAAATGACTGCTAGGGAGGCACATCTTTGGTTATATAGAGCAGTATCCTATAAAATTTACATAGAGACAGAAATATCTAGACCAAGACGGGCTGGTGAAAGGAGATGGGGATAAGACTCTTGTGGCTCAACAGTGAGTAATTGTTATCAGGACTGACTGTGATTATTGCACTGTAATAGTTAGACGTTTTGGAACAGAAGGTTCCAAAAAAAAAGGTAGACGTTTTGGAACAGAAAGAGGGGAGTGGTTGACCTTTCAGTCCAGGAGTGGAGGACCCTGTGACCATCAAGGGAGAAGAGTGGGAGCAGACTGTGGGACCCTGTTCAGAGAAGCAGTGAGGCCAGAGATGGAGGCAGAGACGATGATGTGGAGAGATGGAGCAGCTGGGGACTCTAGACTCATGGGAGGCAGAGGGGCTGTGTGTGGCGCCGGGGCACAGGCTTGCAGGGCATGCCCTTTGGGTGTTTGAATGATTGCATATTCCTGAGTGCTTTGGTGAATATTCAGGGAAACAAACAAACAAACAGAGGGAATGAGAGTAAATACTGTTAAATGATGATGCATAGAGGGAACTGTAATCACTGCAATGAAACAAAATACGACAGGATGAGTGTAAAACTGATGTTCTCCCATGTAAACTATCACTCAATTCACAATAAAAACTTAAAAAAACCCATATCTAGACAAAAATTATATTACTGTGTAAGTGCTTGGTTACTTCATGTATGTTCTACAGATAAGACGCAACGTTGCTTTCCTCAAGTACCTAGGATAAAACAGTCTATTGGAACACTGAGCATTAATCCACCATGAAGACCCTCCTCCAATATACCCTGTTCTTACTAGCTAGCAGGAACCCTCCACCACCCATCTCCCACTGTGTCGTACTGTGGGGGCTCGTGTGTTGCTGTGATTCTGGAAGCTTTGCCACCAGTATTTTAAATACCAGCAGGGTCACTCATGGTGGACAGCCTTCAGCAGAGCTTCCAGACTAAGCCAGACGAAGAAGAAGGAGTGGAAGATGACTTCTGAACGGTCAGCAACTGAAAGCCTTGGGACCAGCAGCAGGCCACTGTCAGACATCGTGTTGGAAGATGCAACGGTGCAGAGCTGGGCAGTGTTCCGTTCTGTTGTACACAGGGTTGCTATGAGTTGGAACTGACTAGACAGCACCTAACAACAACAACTGGAGTCCTGGTGTGTCACTGTAGTATAGGCACTGTATTGGTAATTGTAAAATCGGTGGTTCAAATCCACCAGCCACTCCTCAGTACCCGTATACAGAATCACTATGAGTTGGAACCCTTTCAAAGGCACTTTAACATCAACAGATATGAAATCACTGTACAGTGATTTAACCCCAGCACCTCTTTGAAATCAAAAGCTAGACTCTATGAGTGGACACACAGACAGCCAAGGCCAACTGACACATCTGAAAACCTCTGTAATACAAAACAAAACGATGGCATTTTATTTTGTAAAAGGAAAATTACATTTGTAGTGGGTCCTTCTTCATTTTCAGCAACACAACATTGCAAATTGAAAGACAAATCATTGCATCTGACAAGAATACGCTTTCCAAACTTCTCTTCAAATGGCTTCACGTCTGGCTCAGCTAAAGAATAGTCAAGCTTCTTTAAAAGAAAAGGAAAATATATACATATTAGGTTTTCATGTAAACCACGCATCATAAATGTATTCTAGGCAACTGTGTAAAACAGAGAAAGCTATATAGACTCTCTTAGTCCAACAAAGTTACTTCCAAAGTTAAAAAATGGAAAACAATTTAATTCTAGAACAATGGTCAGGTAAATGAAGGTCTAACTACTTGGAGGATGACCACACAGAGGTCAACACTCTGGTTATGAAGTTTATTGAAAACCAAAGAACAATAGTTAGAGTTACATGGGAAAAAGGAGGTCTATTTATAGACAACAAATGGATAGAAGAAAATGTGGCTGACCCCATTGTCTTCTCTCTGAGAAACCCATGCGTCTTTGGCAACCCTGAAGGGCTTCGCTGCAAAGCAGCTTTGGATTTGGGGGGTGGTGCATAAATGAGAACTCAGCCATGGAAAGGTTTGTATGTTGACATGGAGTCTGGGCTAGTCAGAAATTATCACAGACTACTGGGTGGTTCAAACTCACCAGCCACTCCTTAGCAACCCTATACAGGGTCGCTATGGGTCAGAACTGACTAACGGCACTTCACGACAATAACAATGTTCTTTGTAGACCCGAGGGGCTTGAGAATATCTCTGGATCCAGTTCTCTCAATATTCAAGCACCTAGTGACTATCAAATGCTAACAACAGTTGTGCTAAGGCAAAGGCCATTTTATCTTTCCCCAAATTTTCTATATTGCTCATCAATCCAAAGTAAACAAAAAAGCAAATATACGAATAACTCTTGTCAAAAGTGCCCCCACTTAGTTAAATATTTCAAAATGTTTCTTACCTGGGCATCTGGGTCCAAGTAAAAAAGTTTAACCCTGCTTTCGCTTTTCAGTTTGATTTCTGCTTCTCTGGTACTCTGACAACAAGAGAAATAAAAATGAACCTTAAACAAATCTTAGTGGAAGTATCCAAATAGCTCCCATTGTGAAGACCCAAGTTCACGTGACTCTGCCTCATCTTAAGAATCCACCGAGTATCAAGAACAGATGCATACTTATGTATACATCGCACACAACGTACGGGTTGTAGAAAAAATAATTAAAGAGATAACCCTTGTCCTTTCAAAGCTGACCATCAACTGGAAAGTCATAAGTAACACACAGAAAGCAACAGAAGTTAAGCATTCAACTGTCAAGAAAGATTTTTTTTAAGTGGTGAAATAAAGGATGTCCTGAGGTGAGAGGTTGTTGCTGTGTTTAGGTGCCATCAAGAAAGTGCCGACGCAGAGAGACGCCAAGTACAAGAGAAGGTACCACATCATCCTCACATGCACCGCCATGTATGAGCCCTGGGTTGTAGACACTCTGTTAGTCCATCTCACTGAAGTTCCCCCACTTTTTCCTGAGCCTCTCCTCTACCAAGCATGATGTTCTTCTCCATGGATTGGTCCCTCCTGACTCCATGTCCAAAGTTAAGTGAGAAGAAGTCTTGCCATCCTTGCGTCTAAGGTACAGTCTGGCTGTTCTTCCTCCCAGACAGAACTGTTTATATTTCTGGCACTCCATAAGGAGCTCTGGTAGCGTAGTGGTTACGAATCGGGCTGCGAACCTTAAGGTCAGCGGTTCGAAACTACCAGCCGCTCCGTGGGAGAAAGATGAGGCTTTCTACTCCCGTAAGGATTTACACCCTCAGAAACCCTGTACAGGGTCGCTATGGGTTGGAACCGACTCGACGGCACTTAACAACAACAACAACAACAACAATGGTTTCTTCAGTCCTCTTCACCAACACCATTATTCAAAAACATCGATTCTTCTTCAATCTTCCTATTTCATTGCTCAATTTTCACATGCATATGAGGAGACTGAAAACACCACCATGGTTTGGGTCAGGGGCAACTTAGTGCTCAAAGTGCAATCTTTGCTTTTTAAGATTTTAAGGAAGTCTTTTGCAGGAGAAGGAAAACATGACCATGCTCAATAAAATAGCATGGAGAAACACTGATGCTGGAACTGATCCCAGATAGCAAAAGGAACTTAGAGTCCTGTCTAGACAAGGGTATAAGCAAGAGAATCCACAAGGGTAACTTTGGAATGGGGGAAGAGAGGGGAGGGAAAACTACGGCAAATCGTAAAGGACAGTTTTGTGTAGTGTAAATGGTTTACTGCATGAATACTAACTGAAAGCTTGGCGGCTTGGAACTACCCAGAGACACTTTAGAAGAAAAAGCTGGTGGTCTGTTAGGTCACAGGTTAAGAACTCTGCAGAAGTTCTACTTGGCAAAAGATGGGGTCAACATGGATCTGAATGGACTCATCAGCAACTGGTTATGTTTGTTTGTTTGTTGTTGTTGTTAAGCGCCGTTGAGTGGGTTCCAACTCATAGCGACCTGTACAGGGTTTCCGAGGCTGTCAATCTTTACGGAAGCATCTTTCTCCCATGGAGTGGCTGGTAGTTTTGAACTGCTGACCTTAAGGTTTGCAGGCCGATTCGTAACCACTACACTATATTGTTTGGTTAGAGGGGCATTAATGATTCACTCAACAGAGAGTATTATGTTCCAGACACTTGGACATAATATGAGACAAAGTCCCTGCTTCCCATGGACATGTGCTGGAGAGAAAGCAAACACAGGCAATAAGAAGGACAGAGGAAAGCACATGATGCAGTGAGAGCTGAGAGCCAACTCCAAAGGAGATGGTGTTACAGAAGACACCCCAGAGGAAGGTCAAATTTCAAGGTCAAGGTCAAGAAAAATGGGCCTCATTCTGTGAGGAGGTTGCAAGTCACATCTGAACAATGAACCAGTCATTCATTAAAACGGGGTTGTTGAGCATGAGGAAGAAAGAGATGAGAAACCAGTCTGGGATTTATATGTTAAAAGTCTGGGGAATTCATTACTCATTTTTACAAAGCAACTCTGCAAAGGAATGAAGTAACCAGATCTGCATTTTGGTACCATCACTTGAACAACAGTGATGCAATGAGTTAAACATGGGAGACCAGGGCTATTGTGACAACCCAGGAGTGATCAGGAGGCCAGGAACTACTTAGTGTCCACGGACCTAGAGAAGAAGAGAAAGAGATAAATACAAGGTAAGGAGATCCGCCACCATCAAGTCCATGCGGACTCATGGTGGTCCCATGTGCTACACAGTAGAAGTCTCCATGTGGATTTCTTGGCTGTAATCTTTACTGAAGCAAATTGCTGCCCATTCTTTCACAGTGCTGTTGAGAAGACTGGAACTGCCAGCCTTTAGGTGAGTTATTGTTGTTGGGTTCCATGAAGTAGTTCCCAGAGACCTAAAGGGCTGGCCAGACCAACAAACACCCTATGCTATTTGTAGTTTGGTTAACCTGCTGAATGGTGCACCCATGAACTGAGATCAGTAATTCAAGAAGAAGAGAGCAGGTTTGTGGATAAGATGAGGAACAAAGTAGAACTGATCATCTGTGGAACCTTCCATGCTGAAACATTCGCTAGACAGTTAGATGGAACTTGAGCCCAAGGCAGAGATGACGGCTGGAGTTACAAAATTACAAGGCATCGGCATAGTGGCTACAAGTCAGGCTGCCAACCTCAGGGTCAGCAGTTCAAAACTACCAGCTATTCCACGGGAAAAAGATGAGGCATTCTGCTCCCATAGATTTATAGCCTCGGAAACCCTGTGCAGGGTCACTATGAATTGGAACCAACTCCACAGTACTTAACAACAACAGTGCAGAGGTGGAAATTTTAAGTCTTAGGAGTGTAAGAGCATCCATGGAGGAATAAGTCAAAAGTGAGTCTGAGGACAGAAACCCAGGAACCCCTACACTGAAGGAATACACAAGAACTCATAGAGGGAAAGACACGGTAGCAGGCAGGTGGGCTGGAGATCTGGGATTTGGAATAGGACAAATGAGTAGAAAAGGAAAAGCTTCAAAGACATTCACCATATAGAAACCACCTCCGGCCTCATCATGCCTGGTGCCTCCAAATCCGTATCCTGCTCTTCCTGACAGTCAGCACTGCTGTTGCTCTCCATCCCCACCATTACATCTACAGTCAGAATACAACTTTCTCTCTCATCAGCCGCTTTCCCAGAAGATCATGAGTCACAACTCAGAACTCAATGGGGCAGAGAAAGTGGAGAAGATGCTGTCTTCCCTGATAGTGACTGATGAGGCTTATTATTAGATTTCTAATCATGACTAATGTGAAATTAAACATCTCTGTAATGTTCTCAGCCACTCTAATAGGTTTGTATCAATGAACCAAATTCTCCAATAACTCTATCTAACCAGCTCTGGCAAGAGAATGAAAGGTTAGAAACAAGCTTCCAGTTTTGGCTTAGTCATAACTGGCTGAGTTCATTTGTGGTTATGTGCCATGGAGTCGGTTCTGACTCATAGTGACCCTGTACAGGGTTTCCGAGGCTGTAAATCTTTACAGGAGCAGAAAGCCTCATCTTTCTCCCGCGGAACAGCGGGTAGTTTCAAACTGCTGACTGTGAGGTTTGCAGCCCAATCCGTAACCACTACGCTACCAGAGCTCACGTGGCCAAGCCATTCATTCTTCCTGATCGCCATCTCCGTTTCAGAATAAAAATGTTGAAAAGATGGTGGCTTAAGTCTTTTGCCACTTGATAATATCTTGATACTATCTATGGGATTTTCAAATTTAGAGAGATGAAGGGACATTCCTACAAATCTTCTGTTCATGTTTCCATGGTAAAACATGAGGCAGTGGCAGGCTTTTAAGGATCAAGTTGTACCCGAGTAAGCATGATGTTGAAATCCTCCTACCTGTACCTGAGAACATGACCTTTCTTTGCAGAAGTTGTCAGCTAAGGGAGACATGTCACAGTAGGGTGGGTCCTTAACCCAAGCCCTTCTATTCTGAATAGGGTCTTATAAAAGAGGACAGCGATGGAAAGGCACGAACAGGGAGAAGACAGTATGTAAGGATTCATCTGTTGTGCATGGGGTCGCTATGAGTCAGCTCCGACTCAATGGCACCTGGCAACAACAACAACAAGGATTCATCTACAAACCAGTGAATGCCAAGAACACAGGGAGCCTCCAGAAGCTGAAAGACTCTACATAGCCCTGCTTACACCCTGAGTTCAGATTCCTTGCCTCCAGAATGGCGAGAAAATACATTTCTGTTCCTCAAGGGCATCTACTTTGTGGTATTTTTGTAACGGCATCATTAAGAAACCAAGACATACACTCTTTCCATATGGGAGATGGGGCTGCTTGTTGATTCTATCTTGCCAATTACCTTCCCTAGTTTTTCACATTACAAGAGCTACACCATTTGCTAGTAGAATCTTCTAAGCAGAACCAAGATAACTTGCTTCACAATGTATACTGCCCATGACATTTCCTATTGGTACAAGGTACTGCCAGACACCAAAACAGTAGCACATTCTACTTCTGACCTGTCTGCTGGAGTCCCTCCACAAAGGCAAATACTATGATCTCAGACAGTAGAATAGAGCAAGGGGTTCTTAATGTAGACGCCATTCCTGATGGCTTTCAGAAAGATGCTTGTTGTCTCAAGTTGACTGTGCTAAAATACACAAAAAACAAAAACCTCTTTCCATTGAGTTGGTTCCAACTCACGTGACCCTACAAGGCAGATCAGAGCAGCTCCACATAAAGGGATCCTTTATGGAAACAGACTGCTTCTTCTTTTCTCCCATCAAGCACCTGGTGGGGTCAAAGCACCAGTGCTTTGGTTAGAGGCTGAGTGCTTCACCACTGTGCCACCAGAGTTCCTTTGACTATGCTAGGGTTGTGGTTGTTGTTGTTAAGTGCCGTCAAGTTAGTTTTGACTCACAGTGACCCTATACAAGGTTTCCGAGGAGCGACTGATGGGTTTGAATTGCTGACCTTATGGTTCAGTGTTGATCCTATAGTGCCACCCCAGGACCGCAAGGGTGTTGTGGTTGTTATTAAGTGCTCTCAAGTCAGTTCTGACCCATAGCGACCCTGAATAGGGTTTCCAAGGAGCAGCTGGTGAGCTTGAACTGCCGACCTTGCAGTTCAAATAGCTTTGCAGCCTGGCGCATTAACCCACAGTGCCACACCAGGACTGCAAGGGTAGGTGATAAGAAATGAGTAAAATGAGAAAGACTGCTGTAAGCTTCACCTAATTAACAGGGCAAATAGTGATTGAGACATTTTTAAAAATCTCTGTATTCTGTGTACACACACACAACATACATACACAAAGACAAAGAGAAGGAACCCTGGTGGTACAGTGGTTAAGTGCTTGGCTGCTAACCAGAAGGTCAACAGTTCAAGCTCACCAACCACTCCTCAGGAGAAAGAGGTGGCAGTCTGTTTCTGTAAAGTCCATCCTTGGACACCCTACGGGATAGTTCTACTCTGCTCTACAGGGTTGATGTAAGCCAGAACAGATACGATAGCACGCAGCAGAAACAACAGAAATAGATGAAGAGAGGGAGACATCTGTGTAATACTGTTAAGTGATATAACACGTGTCAGAGAAATGAACAGCCCATAAGTCTCTGTGCATGTTTTTTAAGTGCGGTCAAGTCAGTTCCCACTTGCAGTGACGCTGCATTGGGTTTTCAAGGCTGCAGATCTCTGTGAGAGCAGGAAGCGTTTTATCTTTCTTTCATGGAGGTAGAATTGGCAGCCTTCTAGTTAGCAGTCCAGTGTTTATTTTACAAAGCCACAGAACTGTATCTAAACAAAATAAGCACAAAGCATTCCAGTGTTGCGATTAACATTCAAGGGGTATACTGTTCACTAGAGAGATTTTTTAATGAAAAAGAAGGGGCAACTTTACATTTAAAATCACCTCAACGCTTATTAGCTACCATGTAACCAGTGACAGTTCTGCAGAGAGAGATAAAAAAGGAAATTCGGCTTCTTACAGCACCTGCCTCCCACCCAAAGGCCTAAGATGCGTAAGGCAGAGACGTCCAGGGCACTCAAGAAACAGAGGCTGAGAGATTTATCAACATGGTACCTAGGTGGAGGTAAACAAGCTTGGCTCACAAAGGGGAGGGCTTGGCATCAGAGAAAAGGAATAACACACTGTGAAAGGATAATAAGAAAAACTTGTTTTCCAAAAGGAAATTTGGTGACACTGTAGAAAAGGCAAACACACAAGGTTGGCAGTTCAAACCCACCAGCTACTCCATGGGCGAAAGATGAGGCTTTCTGCGCCTGTAAATATTTACAGCCTCAGAAATCCTACACAGTCATTGTGAGTCTGAACAGACTGGATGGCAGCAAGTTTTGAGTTTTTTGCTTTATATTTTATTTATTTATTTAGTATTTAGAAGTCTGGCTTCTAATTCAGGCAGTCTGGCTGCAGAGCCATCTCTTAACTATTACACTGGTATGGGGGAATAAAACCTAGGTAAAGGATATGAGCTGGCAAGTCACAGAGCGAGAAATCCAAATGGCAAATAAATACATGAAAGCATGAAAAGTGTGGCTGCTAGTTACTGACACACAAACAGAAACACAATGGTGTGCCACCCTGCACCCTCCCTTGGCAAGAATGCAGAGAAACAGGTGCTCATATGCTGGGATGGAATGGGAATACTCACCTTTTGGAAAAATAATCTGACAACGTTTAAAACATGAAAAACACGGTAACTGCTGACCCACAAAACACACGTGGGGAAGTTTATGAAATAAACTAACATAAATTGCACATAAAGAGCATGAGTATTTAAGTTTGGAATTAAATAATGATGTTTATTATGCACTGGGAGTAGAGGGTGAACACAGAAAACAACCAGTATACTCCTGAGTAAGGAGACAGCTGAATAAATTGGGGCTATATCTATATTTGAAATATTATTCGTAGAAAGGAATAAACTAGATCCTCTCTCAACAGACCCTAAGGGACATCTAAGGAATATTATTAAGTGATAAAAACAAGCTTCAGAGTATGAGGATGTTCTACGTCCTCTCAGGAGCATGGTAATGCAAGAAGAACTTTTTTATATCACTTTAAGGTAGCCCAAAATGTCTGGCCCACGGCAATAGTAGAGTTCTGTTCTCTTTATACAATGTTATCAAAGAGAAGTATAAACAGAGAAAGAAATTACTACGTAGCTAGCAAAAGTGCTTGTATATGTAGGGAAGAAACTAATTAACTTTAACTACAGTTTGTGTTTTAGAATTATGTTTATAAGGCTATGTACTTTGATACTATAAATCTTGTTACATTTGTAACAAAAATGTTTGGATCCTATTAGACAATAGGAGGAAAAGAACAGGTTTTTGTGTAAATACAACATGTTCCATAATACAAAAGCAATAAAAATGTTCCGTACTCAATGTACAAGCATAGATTCCAAGAATGTAACAAAATATTTCAAAAAACCTAAGCCCATCTATCACTCATACCTAAGTCAATGGCCTTCCATAATATTCCAGAATGAGACATTAGTTATTTTTGTACAAAAACTTCTTCCTGCCGATCATATCCTGTTTGGTTATGTCCAGTCACAAAAGATGTGGAAACAGGATGTCAAGTGAGCTGACCAGAGAGGAGACTGCTCATTAAATTCTACCTTCTAGTCCTTTGCTCTGAAATTTTGACTTTTCTGTGGCCCAACCTCTCAGCTCTAAGAACTAAGTACTCTCTTAGTACTTGACCCATTCTTTACCTCTTCATCCTGAGACTAAACACTCCCTGCCTCCTCCAGTTTCTGATTCTAAACCCACAGAATCCATTCCTTCTAGAAACAGGATGACCACTCACCAATCAATCTCCTAGCCCGTGGGCAATGGTTGCCATCTCGCATACACTAGTAGAGACTTATACATAACCCCTACACACACATACACACACACAAATGCTCATTCCCAGAGACACTAACTGTGATGGGCTGAGAGATGAGTGAGGTCCCCAGTGTGTGCCCAGACCCCTCCCACTGCACATCACTGAACACAAATTGTTGTTGTTGTTAAGTGCCGTCGAGTCGGTTCCGACTCATAGCGACCCTGTACAGGGTTTCCGAGGGTGTAAATCCTTACGGGAGTAGAAAGCCTCATCTTTCTCCCGCGGAGCGGCTGGTAGTTTCGAACCGCTGACCTTAAGGTTCGCAGCCCGATTCGTAACCACTACGCTACCAGAGCTCCTTACTGAACACAAGGCAGCACCATAAAGAAGAGTCACCAACAGACAAGGGCTCCCTACAAATGGAAGGCAGGATACTGAGAAAATGCTATCTTCCATTTTTGATATCCGTTTTCCCTTTAAAAAATGACCTTATGCATTTTCTATCTTCCTCCCTAAAAAAAAATGTTTTCAAAACGCAACAGCTGGTAGGGAAGTAAAAAAGTAAAGCTCCTTTTAAAACTGTTATTTTTAAAACTGTGATCATGGTCCACAATAAGAACTATAATTCATACCACAACCCAGTCAGTACACACATTCAATTATTGAAATGCTATCTATCGTTAATGGGGCAATGTAGTTTGTTTTACTCTATTCAAATCTATTCCATTTAGTTTTTAACTTAAATGTATCACAGAATGTTGAGGTAAAGTAGTCTGTCAGAAAGACGACACACTGTATCATTCAATTTATAGAAAGGTCTAGAACAGTCAGCCAAGATTATTCGTCTGTCAGTTTGCCACACTGTGACGTCTTACGTGTTGATGTGACTCGACAGGTTTCAGCAGAGCTTCCACACTGAGACAGGCTAGCAAAGAGGAGCTGTTGATCTACTTATTCATTTAAAAAAAATACATATCTTCTGAAAAAAATGATTTGGCCAAGGAAAGCCTTATGCATAGTAGCAGAACACTGAGAGAACGCAGAAGAGTGAACCCGTCGGAACGTCATTCAAAGTACAGTTGACCTTAGTGAAGTGCTTGAGACCTTCATTTGCTGATACGGCATGACTCAAAACGAGAAGAAACAGCTGCAAAAATCTATTAACAATTGTAACATGACATGTATGAAGTATGAATCTAGCAAAATTAGAAATTGTCAAAATGTAATGGAACACTTGAAGATAGTTATCTTAAGTATGTGTGAACTGAGATAGACTTGATATTGGCCATTTTGACATAAGTATGGGGTCTACTTATGTTACAATGACAACTGAAGAGAAACGGTGTCGCAGCCAACGTTAAAAAGAGCATTTCTTGATCTATGATGACAACACCATCATAACATCCACATGCCTACAAGGAAGGTCAGTCAGTTCCTATGACTTTTAAAAATGTATGCACCTCATTAATGACTGTTATAAAATTTACACCTTAAAAAATTTAAACAAACTTTGGTCCATACACATGAAGGATTACTATGTGACATTGAAAAATAACAAATCTAAAAAATACCTCATAATATGGATGAACCTGAAGGATATTAATCCAAGTGAAACTTGTCAATCACAAAAGGACAAGTATTGTAAAAAGTCAAGAGAGAGTGTTCATGTGAGAAGAAACATTTGGTGTTGAGAACATTCTATGCTGGGAAGGGAGAATTATTCACTGGCTAGAGGGTTGATGCTGTTGTTGTTAAGTGCCACTGAGTAGGTTCTGACCCACAGCGATCCTGAATAGGGTGTCAGAGGAGCCACTGGTGAGCTTGAACCACAGTTCAAACAGCTTTGCCGTCTGGTGCATTAACCCACGGTGACACATCAGGGTAACTTGGGTGATGAGGAAAGCAGTTAAAAAAAAAACCAGAATCCAGAAACAAAGGACCCTAGGAACATCAAGGGAGAAGAGCACAAGCGGAATGCGAGACCTTATCCAGAGAAGCAGCGACACCAGAGATGGAGACAGAGATGGGGACATGGAGAGAGGGAGCAGCTGAGAACTCTAGATTCATGGGAAGAGAGGGACTGAAAGCCGGCAGCCAGGAGACAGACTTACAGAATGTACCCTTTGGTGGTGTAAATTATTATATATGCCTGAGTGTTTAAAAAAAAAAAAAGCTAAAGTGAATAGAGAGAAATACTGATGGTACATGGAGGGGATTATAATCATTGTAATAAAACAAGGTGTTATGATTTGTTGAATGTAAAACTGATGATCTGCCCTGTAAACTTTCACTCAATCCACAATAAAAACATTGAAAAAGAAATTCAGAAGGAAAAATTTTTAAAGTAAATTGAAACTTAGTAATGTACACCCTCCCCGCTCATAAAAAGATACAGGGAGCACATGTTCTGATGGATAGGCAGCAGACAGACAGATAAAGTGAACAAAACAACCAGACAATACCAAATGTTGGTGAGGATGAGGGAAATTAAACTGTAGTCCTTATTAAATAAAAAAAATATATATCCTTAAAAAATTAATGCACCAACCAATATTGCCAAAGATGAAGAAACTGAAGATTTTTTTTTTTTTTTTACCAACTTCTGCAACCTGAAATTGATGAATATCCAGTAAGATGCATTGATAATTACCAGTGATAGGAAACAAAAAGGATTAGTAATTAGAAAGTATGGTCTTGGTGATAGACCAAAGACATATCATTGGAAGTATCTTTTGTTAATAACATAAATGACAATTATATGCACAAGCCTCACTGGGTGGAATGCACAGGAATCTAATTAACTAAACCTGCGGAAATGGAAAGAGACAATGGAGAAGCTCAATGTCATCAGTCAGAACAAGGTCAGGGGTTGATTGTGGAACAGATCATCAATTGCTCAGATACAAGTTCAAGTTGATGTTAGAAGAACAAACAAATCTGTCTTGGGAGAAGGAGAGCCAGGATGCTTCTCAGAAGTGAGGGAGGTAAGACTTCTTCTCATGCATGCACTCTGGACACCATCCATGGTAAAGCAGAGGGGGAGCAAAAAAGAGGAAGACTGCCAATGATATGGACTAACGTAGTGTTTGTGAGCATGGACCATGACTCGGCAGTGTTGTGTTCTGTTGAAAATAAGGTCCCTTTGAGTCAGAGGCAACTCACAGTGCCCAACAACACAAGAACAGTCAGAAATAAGCCATGGTTGTTGTTGCTGTTGTTAAGTGCCGTCAAGTTGGTTCCGACCTATAGCGACCCTGTATAGGGTTTCCAAGGAGTGACTGGTGAGCTTGAACCACTGACCTTACAGTTCAAATGGCTTTGCAGTCTGGTGCATAACCCACTGCACCACACCAGGACTCTGTGTGGCGGAAGTCAAAATAATGGAGGTTATCCACTGGGCCAGGGCAAACAGATTTTGTTGAAAATCTTATACTATTTTGTCCTGGGTGGTGGTTATGTGGGTGAAAGATATTAAGCCCATCAAATCACACAATTAAGGCTTGAATATTTTACTCTATGTAAGTTATATGCCAATAAAAAAAAAAGAAGAAAAAATTAAAACCAGAGAAGGTTAAGAAATGGGAGCTGAAACCAACAAAATTGATTTATCTAACTAAAATGACTTCAGCTCTGGTAGCGTACTGGTTATGAATCGGGCTGCTAACCTCAGGGTCAGCAGTTCAAAACTACCAGCTGTTCCAAAGGAGAAAGACGAGGCTTTCTGCTCCCGTAAAGATTTACAGCCTCAAAAACCTGTACAGGAAACCCTATACAGGGTCACTATGACTTGGAACCGACTCCACGGCACATAACAACAACCTTGGTTGTAACCCACAGGTTTGAAAACAGCTCCAAATATAAGTTATATAGGCGAAACCTGAGTGGGGTTATAGGATATGCACTGGATTGCTAACCACAAGGTCAGTGGTTCAAACCCACCAGTTGTTCCTCAGAAACTCTGTGAGTCAGAACCGACTTGACGGCACTTACTAACAATAGGCACTCATTTTTAAAGTCTCCCTGGGTCTTAGAGTCCAGGAACTCTGACTTATGTTGGCAAACAGTGACAAGCAGTGAGAAAAGAGCTGAGTGATCACAATCCTGTCCGTCTTCATAGAAAACAGAGATTTCTAAATCACCAATATTTGGTTTAACAAATTCATGTCTTATCTTAGAAGGCTACTCTATTCACTAAGTGCAGAAAGTTAACTTCTAAATTCTAGATGGAATCACATAGATTACACACTTTCACAAACTAAAACCAAAAGAGGTTCAAATATTTGACTTTGAGAAATTGTGAACCCTCAACTATCTAAAAACAAAAAAAAAGCAAATCTCCCTGCCAAAAGCAAAGACAGACAGATGTTCGTTCATACCACTGAAAACACAGACACACAGCCTACGAAGAGGTTACAATGGTGGCACCAAATTTAGCTTTAATAGGCAGGTGCTAAAAAGACACTGCGGTAGCCATCAAATCCTAAGGAAATACAATGCTCTAAATTCCCAGCCAGGGAGGAGGATTTTATATTTAAAATAGCCATGTTGTCATAAAAACAACGGTCAATGCTGAATGCTACTCTGTTTATAATTGTGTAGGGATAAACCATGTTTCTATTATAGTGTTTTAAGATCTGGGTGTGTTTAGGGTCTCTAGCTCACAGTTGTCTCAGTAAAAGAATAGAAAGACAGTAGCAGAGCAGGAACATAAAGGAATACAGAAGACAAAGCTATTTCTCTCATTTCAAAAAGACTCACTCATAGATGCACACAAGGACAAGACAGTTACTGTAACGCTGTAATGGAAATCACAATAAAATGTTTATACAATACAATAAAAGACATGATCTAGATCTTTATAGAAACTTGGGTGGGTCTCAATAGGAAGGATGAACTAAAAACTAAACACAACTGTAGAATACATGTACACATTATGCTAGCATTTTATACAACATTACTAAAACATGCAAAACACCACATGTATAGATCTTGCTATCCTAGAAAAGCACATATTTGTAAAGAAGTGAAAGTAAAATGGAGGTAAGCCCAGAAAACTCCTAATAGTGGTTGTGTCTGGCTGGGAGTGCAAGGGAGGAAAAGAATGCGAATGGAAACGATGCTGAAAATGAATTTCAAGTATAACTCTTTTTTTTTTTAAAGAAAGCTAAAATAGCAATATAATAAAAGATGTTGACTCGGTTGGTGAAATGTGGAAATTGTTTTTCTTTGTGCATTTCAGTTTCCCCAAATTATAAAAAATACCCCATCGACCCCTCCCCCCAACACACACACTCAAGAATGACCCTGGAAACAAGATTCAAGAAGCTTGGTCAGTACTGTTTGACATAAATTTGGCAATCCCTCTTTGGTTTAATGATAAGATTATTACAGATCTTTGGCATTTTACCCATTAACTAGAATAAGCAGGACCATATAAACAAACATTTTAAGAACCATGTTACTACGGAAACATTTTATCTGTGGATTTTGGTTATTTCTTCAAAACTGATGGAGCAGCATTAAATGTTGTTGTTGTTAGGTGCTACAGAGTCACTACCAACTCATAGCGACCCTATACACAACAGAACAAAACACTGCTCGATCCTGGGCCTACTTCTTAATTGTTGCCACACTTGAGCCCATTGATGCTGTCACTGTGCCAATCCATCTTGCTGGAGGTCTTCCTCTTTTTCTCTGACCCTCCACCTTACCAAACATGATATCCTTATCCAGTGACTGGTCCCTCCTGACAACATGTCCGAAGTATGAGAGATGAAATTTGGCCATCCTGGCCTCCAGGGAGTGCTCTGGCTGCATTTCTTCCAACACAGAGCTGTTGGTTTTTTTGGCAGCCCATGGCACTTTCAATATTCTCCTCTAACACCATAACTCAAAAGCGTCAGTTCTTCTATGGTCTTCCTTATGCACTGTCCAGCTTTTGCATGCATATGAGGTTATTGAAAACACCATGGCTTGGGTCAGGTGCACCTCAGTCCTCAAGCTGACAGCTGTGGTTGAGGTTTTGTGCAGTAGGTTTGCCTAATGCAATACATCATCTGATTTCTTGACTGCTGCTTCCATGAGTGTTGATAGTTGATCCAAGAAGAATGAAGTCCTTGACAACTTCAATCTTTTCTCCATTGATAAGAATGTTGTTTATTGGTCCAATGGTGAAGATTTTTGTTTTCTTTACATTGAGATGTAATCCATACCAAAGGCTGTGCTCTTTGATCTTCATCAGTAAATATTTTATGTCTTCTTCACTTTCAGCAAGCAAGGTTGCATCATCTGCATATCGCAGGCTGTTAATGAGTCTTCTGCCAATCCTGATGCCACATTTTTCTTCATAGAACCCAGCTTCTTGGATTGTTTGCTCAGCATATAGGTTGAATTGTTGTTGTTTTTGTTAAGTGCCGTCGCGTCGGTTCTGATCCATAGCGACCCTGAACAGGGTTTCTGAGGCTGTAAATCTTTATGGGAACAGAAAGCCTTATCTTTCTCCCACAGAGCAGCTGGTAGTTTTGAACTGCTGACCTTGCGGTTCGCAGCCCAATTCGTAACCACTACGCTACCAGAGCTCCTTGTGAATAAGTATGGTGAAAGACTACAACCCTGTTGCACACCACACCTTTCTTAATATTCAACCATTCAATGTTCCATGTTCTGTTCAAACAACTGCCTCTTGGTCCAGGTACAGATTCCTCATGAGCATAATTAAATAGTATAGAGAAAAAAATACAAGGAATTTTTAAAAATAGAGATAATATGTTGTGTACTTTCTGGAAAACATAATGAAACAGGAGTAACTCAGTAATATATTTCATCTCACATTCAGGTCAGAAAACAGAAAAACTCTCAGTGTGACTGTTAATGATTTGTAACCATGTATATAGTTAAACCTGTGAAAGCTGGAACATCTGTAAGGCGGAAACCTGTAAGAGACGGAAAACACAATGTTTTCCACTAAGAGAGCGCCTTAGAAAAGCAGTCACACTGAATGATGTGAAAGGTCCTCGGGAACTTGCTGGATCCAGAAACAAAAGGCAGCCGTGTCACCGTCTGGCTCTCAGAGGTTGCACAGTAATTTTCAATGATTTCAACAGATTCCATTCTGGAAACATTCATGATATGAGAACAATTTCAATATAATTCTGAGAAGAGCAGACCATTCAAGATGATATTACCTTGGCAAGTTCAGGCAGGTAGCTGTCTAAACCGGAACCAGAACCTTCCAATTTGCTCTGTTCGTCATCTAAAATAGCAAAACAAATTATCTGAGTCACTAGGTATTATTGTTAAGTGCTGTCGAGTCGGTTCTGTGTTACAGAAATCCTGTATAGGGTTTCTGAGAAGTGGCTGGTGAACTTGAACTGCCAACATTGCGGTTCAAACCGAACTTGCAGTCCAGCGCATTAATCTTACTTAAATTTCCCATTTGACCACTAGTTTTATTTCCTTCCCATTTTGCAGATGAGTAAACTGTGGCTCAGAAAGCATAAGTCATTTTTTAAAAAGTTTTTAGAAAGTTAAAAAATGTAACTTGAACCCAGGTCTTACTTTCTGCCCTAAAGCTGTGGTTTTCCCTTTATATACGAGTATCCTGTCTTCTTTACAGTATTTACAGTATTTGCTTGTAAAAATGACATCAGGGTCATAAATTCCACTGTGACAAAGGTCACTTCTGCTGAGAAAGTATTTGTAAACAGCTCACATGTGCTCCATCTCTCATGCACATGTGGTATACACACATATATACACACATGTGCATTGTATGTATGCATCCATGTGTATAGATATCCTTTTTAAACCCACCTAAGGAAGACTAATGATGTTGCAGGATAAGCACTGGACTGCTAACCACTAAGTTGGCTGTTCAAACTCCACAGGAGAAAGATGAGGCTTTCGGCTGCCATTAAGATTTACAGCCTCAGAAACCCCATGCAGGGTCTCTGTGAGTTGGAACTTATTGATGGCAGGGTCTAGTAAACATAAAGACAGCCTCGGAGCATGTGTGTGCCTAAGGGATGCTAGAATTACCGACCTTCATGAGAGTCTCCATTTCGCTTTTCTTGCATTGCAGCTTCAAAGTTGAGCTGAAGAATCTTGTTTAAAGTTGTGATCCATTCTTCCATTTCCATTTCGCTGTCTGCTGCCAACAGATAACTACTTTTGTCTTGCATCTTAAGTTCAAAAGCAAAGCGCCTGACTTTGTTGTTCTGAAATGTAAAAATGGTACAGAGACGCACTGTTAAAGAACTGGAACCACCTTAAATTATCACTATGATTTGCTGATGGATATTAGCTCACCTGCATTTTGGACCTCCTGTTTTACAACTGCAAGGAGGAGGAGTCCGGGTGGCGAAGTGGCTAAGCACTCAGCTTGGAACTGGTAAGTTAGTTGTTCAAACCCTTCCCCCTCACACACATACTCTCCCTCCCTCTCCCTTCGCCCCCCAGGGATACTGAGGTAGAAGTCTGCTCCAGTACCCACTGACAGCCTGGAAACCCTAAGAGAGTAGTTCAACTCTGTCCTGTAGCGTCACACTGTGAGCTGTAATAAACCAGACAGTAATGGGTTTGGTATTTAAAACTGCAAGCTCCCTCCCTTAAAATGTCCCCAGTCACTATGCATCTCTTGCTTTATTTTCTACAAAGCTTTATTTTTCAATCTGACACATCACATATTTTACATATTTATTTATTTCGTTAATATCCCTCCCAGTGGAATGTAAACTCCCTAGGAAAGAGACTTTTCCCCTTCATTTGTCTGTTCAACCATTTTTCCCTTTACATTTTATCTTCATTGTTGTTAATATGTTGCTGTTGTGGTTGCTAAGTGCTGTCAAGTTAGTTCTGACTCACAGCAACCCTGTATAGGGTTTCTGAGGAGCAGCTGGTGGATTTGAACCGCTGATCTTGAAATTCAAACCAAACTTGCAGTCCAGTGCATTATCCTGCAGCGCCAAACCAGGACTTGAACACATAGCAAAACATATACCAGTTCAACAGCGTCTACAGCCACAATGTAGTGATATGGATTGCCATTTTCTCACCTTCTCTGAGCTGCGTAGCCCTCACTAACATGAACTCACTGCCTCTTCAAGGTTCCCATCTAATTTTTCCAGTTACTGCTGTCAAATTGATTTCACATAGAGAGTTCTTAACTGAGCATAATACTCAAGGCAGATATTTTTACTTGTTAAGCTAAACTATGGTTTTAAAAAGAATTCAGGAGGTACTTTTTTATTTATTTAAGGTTTAAAGATGATCTCAGGGCAACAGTTTCAAGGATACATCAAGCCTTCATGGCGCCAGAAAGTCTAGCGTCCATAACAATTTTACATTCTTTTCAGCATTTCCCCCCTTTTGATCAGAATTTTCCTATGGAATCTTTGATCCAAATGTTCAGTGATGGTAGCCAGGCATCATATAAGTACCTGGCCTAATGGCAAAGGAGGCATTGTTGATGGAGGAAATGAGCCATACATTTCACTTCTCCTCCCATTCCTGACTCTCCTCCTCCTTTCTCTGTTACACCTTGAGCTGCTTGCAAGCTTTCTAGACCCCCAAGAACTACACAATGAACTATGAGGCAGAACAGAAGCATTAACACAGGAGCCAAATCCCGAGAGGTTTTTGGTTATACAAAAGCGACCTCAGTAGCTACATTTGGTGGGGATGTGGGGGGGATGATGACAAGGGGAGGTCATTATTATAACTATATCTATCAACCTCCTTCTTTTGCTTAATAGCCTTTATCTCTAAACCAGTATCTGGCACATGATAGTCAAATGATTAAAAAAAAAAAAGTTGAATGACAAAATTGCATTTAAAATGATCATATTCCCCTAACTCAGTGAAACAGAGTATGAAATTACGTTTTTAAAAGTAAATCATTATCTATCAATATGTTTAATTTACTTAGCTGGAACTTTCTAATCATTCCAACCTTTGAAAGCCTTGGTGGAGGTGGTTTTCTGCCGTGGAGTCAGTTCTGACCCATAGCGACCCCGCATAGGGTTTCCAAGGGTGTAATCTTGTAATCTACAGAGCAGGAAGCTCATCTTTCTCCCATGGAACCACTGGTAGTTTCGAATTGCCCACCTCAAGGTTAGCAGCCCAACTAGTAATCACTATGCTAATAAATGTAAGCCACAACCAGTCACATCTTACAAAAAGAATTTGAAGGAAAAGCCTTCCACTGAAGTCAAGCCTAACATTTTGAAATGTAACCCAGAGATTAAATGACAACTCTACAAACTACTGCTATAAGCATGAAACATCTATGACTATGCCAAAAACTTGCATGTAACAAAACTCTTCTATATCACTAAAGCAATTATTCCCTACTTGAAAACTCAAAGTGTGCTGGCTCCACAGAGTAAGTTCTGGACCCTTAGGTTGGCAGTTTCAGAGGGTAGAGCCTACGCACCACTCAGCAAGAGAAAGGTGAAGCTTTCTGCTCCTGCAAAGATTTACAGCCTCAGAAACCTTATACAGAAGACTCGTGGTGTGGCACGGTAGAATCAGCCCTGGACTTCAGACCACAAGGTTGGCAGTTCAAACCCACCAGCTGCTCCTCGGAAACCCTGTATAGGGTCACTGTAAGTTGGATCTGACTCTACAACACTTAACAGCAACAACAACAACAGAGACAGAAAAGATTCTAAAAGTTTCCAGAGAGAAAATAGATGGCAAAGACCAGGAAACAAAAACGGTACAAGGTTCCTCAAAACAAAACTAGAACCTAAAAAGTTAAGGGAGTGTCTTCAAAATTCTAAGGGAAGATGATTTCACCGTGGATTTCAACACCCTGTCAAATTGTCAATCAAGTTTGAGAACAAAAACACAGATGTTTAGCAGATATGCTAAGTTTCAAAGAAGTACCACTTTATGTATAATTTTTCAGGGAAACTATTGGAGGATGTGCTCCTCCAAAATAAGGAAGTAAACCAAGGCAGAGAAAGACCCAGGATCCTGGAAACAGGGAATTCCACACAGGGAGGGAGTTTCCAGGACAACGGCTGTAGAGTCTGAGAAAACAATCCCTCCAGACTGGAGCAGGAAGCAAGGAGACAAAGCTAAAATCCTTAGGCATCATCACGGGAAGTCATCAAATAATGTCCAGAATGAATGGATAAAGTTATAGCAGAGAATTCAAGCCATGGTATTACTTCAATAATCATAGTCCTGGTGTGGCGCTGTGGGCTAATGCGTCAGACAGAAAGTTGTTTGAACCACAAGGTCGGTGGTTCACCAGCTGCTCCTTGGAAACCCTATACAGGGTCGCTAGAGGTCGGAATCGAATAGACAGCACTTAACAACAACATCTGCATGCAAAAGTTGGGCAGTAACTAAGGTAAACCGTAGAAGAATTGATGCAATTGAGTTACGGTGTTGGAGAATATTGAAAGTACCATGGACTATCTAAAGAACAAATAGATATGTGTTGGAAGAAGTGAAGCCAGAGTGTTGCTTGGAAGCCAGGATGGCCAGACTTCATCTCTCATACTTCAGACATGTTATCAGTCATGAGAAAAGGATACCATGTTTGGTAAAGTGGAGGGCTAGAGGAAAAGAGGAAGATGCCCAATGAGGTGGATTGGCAAAGTGGTGGCAGTGAGGATTCAGGCGTAGCAACGATTGTGAGGTTTGGTGCAGCACGGGGCAGTGTTTCTTTCAGTTGTGCATAGGGTCAATATGAGTCAAAACTGACTTGATGGCACCTAACAACAACAATGGAGGCAAATAACAGAAGAACTGGTTTAAAAGGGCTAATGGTTGCCTCAATGGGGTGGGGTGTGGCTGAGATAGGGGGTGTGAGGCAGGCAAAAATGTGCTATTAGTACTACCTTTTAGCACTGTTTGACTGTGATGAACAGATAGTGAAATTTTAGGTAAACATAAAAAATACAGAAAATGAGTAGACAAAAATGAGGTCAAACCAGAGAGCTGTATCCCTAACTTTAGTTAAGTCAGGATGCTCCCACAAACCACCTTTCTGATGAGAAGTGCTGAGTTTCAGGCTAATGTCAACTAGCCAACACTGAGTTCTTTTCAGTGAAAATTCAGTGATAATGATGACTGCATCGTTTGTGGGGGAGTTGTTAAGGAGACTGTTCATTGACCAGACAGTGTCTTCTTTATGAGGGCCCCTAAGACAAAGGCCGGGACGATCTTCGTTCCAAATTACTTGGTCTGCTTCTGACTAATTGGATTGTTTCTAATCTGTGTACTGTGAACTGTGAGGCTGAACAAGCAAAGCCACATAGAGCCCGTTTGTGGGCTACCCACGCCATGTGTTGGAGTCCTGGTGTGGCGCTATGGGCTAATGTGTCAGATTGCAAAGCCATTTGAACTGCAAGGTTTGTGGTTCAAGCTCACCAGCTGCTCCTTGGAAATCTTACACAGGATCGCTATGGGTCGGAATCGACTCGACAGCGCTTAACAACAACAACATGCCGTGTGTTAGGCCTTTAAAGCATGTGGAGTTGTTTGTTGGAACTCAATTCCACGTTAATTTCCACATCTCTCAGCACCCTATTCTTCTTTTACTCCCAGTTTAAGTTTATGCCATTTTATAGCATAAGGACGCATGCCATGCTTTGTATACACTATTCAGGCATGCCTTGGAGAGATTGTGAGTTTGGTTCCAGACCACCGCAGTAAAGCAAGTATCACCATAAAGTGAGTCATGCAGTTTGTGGTTTCCCAGTGAATATCAAAACTACATTTACATAGCTATATTGAAGTCTATTAAGTATGCAATAACTTTATGGAAAAGTGAAATGCTGTGTGAATTACTAAAATTCGACACAGGACATTTTGTTGGAAAAATAGCATTAATGCACTTAGCTTGACTCAGGGATGCCACAAACCTTCAATTTGAAAAAAAAAAAATATATATATATATATATATATATACAGTACCTGCAAAATGCAATGAAATGTGTCTGTACATAAAGATAGATCATAAAATCTGCTTTGCTTTTTCAGACTCTCTGTATGGTACTAATGGTTAAGCGTTCAACAGTGAGCTCACAGGTTAGCAGTTCAAACACACCCAGAGGCTACTTGAAAGAAAGGCCTGGATATCTTATTCCTAAAGGTCACAGCCTTGAAACCCCCATGGGTCAGTTCTATTCTGCGCTTGTGAGGGTGTCAAGAATCAGAACAAACTCAATGGCAATGAACAACCACAAGCTATGAGGTTGTATAGATCCCTGTCAGTCACTGTCTTCAGTCTTCCTGGAAGATGGCAGGGGAGCAAATGGGGATTGAGAGAATGAATGAAGGAACATACATTCTAAAAGCTATGGAAAGACACATATCAGACTGGATAGCAACAGCTCTCTGAGAAAGGAAGAGATGCAGGGGATCAGAAGGGAGGAATGGATCAAGAGGGACTTTCACTTTATCTCATTTTTTTTTTTCACAAAAGGATATACTCCAATATTGTTGTTGTTGTTAAGTGTCGATGAGTCAGTTCCGCCTCATTATATATATACATACATATAAAAATCGTATATGGCACTGTGAGTTAATGCGTCAGACTGCAAAGCCATTTGAACTGCAAGGCTGGTGGTTCAAGCTCACCAGCTGCTCCTTGGAAACCCTATACAGGGTCGCTGTGGGTTGGAATCGACTCGACGGCAATTAACTACAACAACATATATATAAAACGTGTGTGTGTGTGTGTGTGTATATATATATATATATATATATATATACACACACACATTATATATATATAAACCTTTTATAGGGTTTCTGAGGAGTGGCTAGTGAGCTTGAATCGCCGACCTTGCAGACAAACTGACTGTGCAGTCCAGTGCATTAGTCCATAAGTACCACTTAGGTTTATAATAAAAATAAAATTTAAGAATAACTCTACAACATTAATACAAATTTCTAATATTGACCAAATGGTACCAGGTTTCAGCACGGTTTGAAGCACTTATACTACAATTTTGATCCTCTGTGACTCTGTAGGATCAGCACAGGACTGCTAACTGGAAGGCTGGACGTTCAAATCCACCAGCTGCTCCTCGGAAACCCTATAGAGGATCGCTAGGAGTCAGAACCAAGTCAACAGCACTTAACAACAACAACAAAAACCATATTCGGTCCTCGCATTATCCTGGTCCAGCAGATGAAGAAAGGGAGGCATAGAGAGGTTAAATAACATCTCTAAGATCTCACCAGTGTAAGAAGTGCTGGTGGTACTGTGGGGTAAGCACTGGTTTGCAGTTCAAACTAACCAGCTGCCCCACTGGAGTACGATGAGGCTGTCTGCTCCCAGGAAGACTCACAGTCTCAGAAACCCTAGACAGGAGTACATGTAAGTTGGAATCAACCCAACAGCACTGGGTTTAGGTTTTTGTTTGTTAAACAGCAGAGCAGGGATTTTAACTCGGACAGTTTGGTGCTGACTTTGAACCGCTACACACACTGTCACTGGAACACCTTATCTCGTGGCAGTCATGAAAGTTGTCACTTCTTATTGATAAGTGCTTATCAGATGCTAAGTGCTGCTCGAAATCTCCTGCATTAACGCATTCAATCCTCCCAAGTTCCCTGTGAAGGAAATATTATGACTGTCCCCATTTTGCAGAGGAAGATGTGAAAGGAGTCTATCCAAGGTCACACAACCCAAACGGGGCAGAGCTAGGTTTCGGCACAAGAATTCAGGCTGACCACAATGTAATGACGTCTGCCATCTTCTCAGCTGATGAACGCAAGGCTTTGCTCATTTTCAAGTTAGATACAGCATTCATCCCACAAACAGTCACATTTTTGGAAGTGTTTGTTTAAATCTGTATATTCTTACGTGGTTCTTTTATAGAAAAGAACACTTGACCATCACATAGCCGTTAGCATATTTACCTGAACAACGCCCATGCAGGAATCCAGAAATATCGAACCTTTTGGTTCCTTGGAGATCTTTTCATCTTTATAAAAATTCAAGTTATAGGATCCATCACCAAGTTGAATCAGGTGGAAAAACCGTCTTTTAAATGACTGAGAGAAAAAAATACACAAGCAGTCATTCTTTCAAAGTGGAAAGAATCACAATCCCTAATGAACATACACAACTAGCCACATATATGAAACCAATTTCCATTCTCTCCAAAGCAAGTCTCACTCTGGAAAAACCTCCAGGTCACTGGCTGCAGCAACTCTTCATCAACTCCAGCCACTCAGTGTATTACAGTGTGGTTCTGAGAAGGTGACTTACTTCATGTCCGTGGGTCATTTTTTATAATGAGATTTTACATAACCATCCAATTTGGGATGCAGCACAGAGGATGGAAACTTTTAAAACTCCCCAGGGTTTCTTGCTCACACAGAAGAGAAATGATTTTCTGCCTCGTGTCACTGAATGCTTTTCCAACCGGAGTATCATGCCGGTCAGTGTTTCCACTGATGGAATTTTCATCTCCCTTTCATTGCGTTTCTTCTCCTTATTAATACTGGCCTTACTCTGGTCTTACTTCTCTGCTGAGTAACTTTTCCACTACTCTCTCTTTTTTTGGTTTGTTTTTACTCTTTTCTTTGCAACCTTCTTGAACTTTAACTCATTTTCCTCAATTCTCAAAAATTCTTAGTTTTTGTCTCTGGGTGATGTTTTGTGAGGCAGTCAGTATTGTTCTTGTAAAGAGTAAAGCCTGAGGCAGTGACTGCGTGTTCACATCAGTCAGATGACAGTGTCTCTGTGCTGGAGGTAAGATAGTAATGAGGAGGGAGTGGAAGGGTCTGTACCCATGGCGGTGCTGTGACCAGGGGACACTTACTAACCAGGCAATGTCATGGTTAAGAGCACACCCATTCGTCATGAACATTGGTCTCAATTTGGCCTGCAGCCAAAATGGTTTCACACTCAGGTGTTTCCTTACCCTCATGGTGACGCTGATTGCGCTGTTCATGTTGCCTTTGTACAGCCAACCGTGCTTGGTGATCCCACCTTTCTGAGAACCCAGGGAGGCAGCATCCTAGGAGAGAAGGACAACACCCCCACCTTAAATCTCATAACCTTCTGCTATATGCTGAGCTTCATCAATGAAACAAGCAGTTCGATTTTGTCCTTTGACTTGTGGAACCCCCGATAGCTATGAGTCACTTAAACATCCATCTAGAAGTACAACAGAAGAGCCAGTCTCCTTTGTGAAACCCTCCTCCAGAGAAAGGCAAAGTCAGCTACAGTCCAAATGTGCAAATGTTTAATGACCTACAGAAAGCACACACCGTACTGGATCACTCAAATTGTAAGGTCTCGACTAGTTTCAGAAAAATGTTTTCAAATTACACTCTAGCCCTAGAGCTGGAGGACAAAAGCACAATTCCTGGAAAGCTTCCCAAATGGGAGTTCAGGGAAAGGTGAATAAAGAAAGGAAGGAAATACAGAAAGTAGAGATAAAACGATGTGGCAAAGTGGGAGAAGACAGACAAGACTGCAAACAAAGATAGAGGAAAGAAGGGAAAGTGAAGGCTAAAAAAGGTGAGAGAAGAGACATGTTTCCTTCACATTCTGACCGTAAGGTGTAAGAGCTAGACTTGAAGGGGTTGCAACTACAACTATGCTAGGCATACGTTTGTGTATCAAATAAACCCAAAGCCAGGTGAAATGTATACACACACAAATCGTCTTGTCATATCCACTATACCTTAATTCGACATCTTCCATACACATGTTACCATCATTTCCAGAGACTTCTTTGCCCCCTTTCAGGTTGTACCCGGTTCAACAGATGCCAATGGAAGAATGAGCTACAATATTAGGTGACAGAGCTCAGACCTCCTAAGACTGGCCTCTAATCATCATTCTTTGTGGAATCAGACAATTTCAGCAAGGCCCATCCTAGGCTTTGTTTTGCATCTTCCTCAATATCAGTTCTGGTGTGGCGCTGCGGGTTAATGCACCAGACTGCAAAGCTGTTTGAACTACAAGATTGGTGGTTCAAACTCACCAGCTACTCCTCGGAAACCCTATACAGGGTCGCTCTGGGTCGGAATCGACTCGATGGCACTTTAACAACAACAGTATCAATACTGGTAGCTCTAGTGGTATTGTTACTGTCACTATTGGCAAAAGTAGAAATACCGCGCCTCTCTAGGATTCTAAGTCTATTGTGTACCTTTAGCTGCATTCTTTCCATTGGTCTTTCTGTTACTAATGACTGTCACCAGGTTCATTCATTTTGAAGATCACTTAATCTTCTCTGAATTATTTTATCTAAGCTAATTTGCTACCAAAGACACTGTTAAAGTTCAGGAGTATCTGGTGCTACGGCTCAGCCAACAGTGAAAAAGAATATGGCAGGTGGGGTATTCAATACTGAGAAAGAGAATGAGAAATGCACCAATGGGGAGCACTGACTCTTTATTAGATTCCCCTTCTCAATGGGCATGCTCACCTTGACGCTCCATCTAGAGCTTCTCTGGCCATAATCCTATGACCAGTAACAGGAGCCCTGGTGGCACAGTGGTGGAGCACTTGACTGCTAACCCAAAGGTCGGCAGTTTGAACCCAGAGCTACTCCATGGGAGAAAGATGGAACAAGCAGTGTGCTTCTACAATGAGCAAAAGCCTTCAAACCCTGTGGGACATTTCTACTCTGTCAGTTGGAATTTACTTATCAATAGGTTTGAGCTAGAAGGAATGGGCTTATTATAACCAAAGTTCCTGGGCACTGCAGATCTTACTCAAAGCAACTACGGAAAAAATAACCATTGAAATTTTACTGTCTGTCTGTGTCAAGGTATCCTGTTGGAAAAAACAAAAACAGAAGCAACCTCAATTTATGGTCGAAGTAATCTTGATATATTTTAACAATGTAGTCAGATCTGATCCAAGTCTTTGAAAATGTTCTTAGAACAAATAAACAGGCCCCAAAAAACATGAGATGCTAAGTAGTCAAGTTGAAACAGAGATCTTATTTCAATCAAACAACATGTTTTTCAAAATTCTTCCCATTTCAAGAAATATCCCAGCTCCTGTTTCAGCTAAAGGTTACCATTTTGTCAAGAAAATCCAAGGTGAACAGATTAAACAACAGCAAACAATCACTCTACCTCATCTTTGTCGACTTCCTCATCAACTTCATAAACGTGAACTGGAAGCTTATCCAACTTCACCACTTTGCTTTAAAAAGGAGAGAGAAAGCATGTATTACACTTACTGACACATGGAAGATACTTTGCATTTCTTCATTCATCTGAGGAATCAGCATCTAAATGATCCGAAGGTGGCCCACTCAGATAAACAACAAAAACACTCTACATCACTGCTTCCCAAAACAGGTGGCCCAAGAAACTTGAATTGGAGAGCTCTGAAAAGCTATGTGGGAATGAGAGCATAGCTTCTTGGGAGTTAAGCATGGGAATGTGGGCTAGTTTTTATTTAAAACAATAAAGACTTTGTAGAGTAACTTTTAATCTGAGGTTTATGAGATTTAAAAAAAAAAAGGAAACGGGGATCGCTACACTGAAAGTGATTGGGAACCAGTCTCAATGGACATGGCATTAACAACAATAACACAACCACAGCAGTCAAATGCCTGTCAGCGTTTGTTAAACTGTTACTATGTGTGACGTTCTCTTATGTGTGTAACTTACATGGGCTACCTTACTTGATCCTTTAGAAGGCAGGGACCTACTAAGACCATTTAATAGATGAAGAAACAGGCATACAGAGATCAAAGAGAACAGAAATTTTACAGAATCTATGTTGTTAAGTGTTGTTACAATCCTCTCTCTCTCTCGGTTTCTCATCACAGTTGGAAACTCTTACTCACTGTATCTTAGCATGTAGATTACCTTTCAGTCATGAGAAATGCACAAACAAGATGGTCCATGAAAATGGACGAATCCAATCAAATGGGAAGAATTTTTAAATCCCAAAATGAACACTGAGTACGTACGTATAGGACTAGAGCACAATCTCATCTGGAGAAGATCATGATAGGAAGAAGTTTTTTTCTGCTGAGGTTTAAAAAGAAGACACTTGGGAACTTGGCTGAATATCCTTTAAGGAGTGGCTGAACCACACAAATAGGAAAAATAAACAGCTGGATCTACTGAGAATAACATAAAAGCTTCGCCCAAGTCATAGATGCAAATACACTAGATGGTTTTCAAATAAAATTTTCTTTAACAGTGATACCTACTTTTATTATTTTTTTTAAACACAACCCACCGTTATATGCTTTCAACTTTCATAATCAGCTATACTTAAATTTGCCAACTTCATCATTGAAAGATGCAGTTTTTTTTTTTAAACAGGTATCTTCTCCAAGCAAGACTTACCTTGCTTCACTTTAATTACCACTAACCAATCTAAATTAATTAATACTTTAAAAGGGGCAAACAAATTCATCAAGGGAAATGCTTGCTCCTTGATTTACTTCTTTTGTTTGCTATTTCTCCCTGAGGAAATTCCACCTATTTATATTTTACCAGTTGTTGTTGTTGTTGTTTAGTGCCATCGTGTCGGTTCTGACCCATATCGACACTGCATAGGATTTCTGCAGAGCAACTGGTGAGCTTGAACTACTGACCTTGTGGTTCAAAGTGACTTTGCGCCACACCAGGATCCCATTTTATCAGTGGGCATAATGAAGCCATCCATGTATTTGTCTCCACCTACCAATGCTAGAGGAGTCCTGGTGTGGTGTAGTGGGTTAATGCGCTGGACTGCGAAGTAATTTGAACCGCAAGGTCAGAGGTTCAAGCTCGCCAGCTGCTCTTCAAAAACCCTATACAGGTTCACTACAGGTTGGAACTGACTCAATGGCCGGTGGCAGAGTACAAGGCTTGAATGCTATCATCAATGGCCCTATAAACAGTAACTATACCATATATACACAACTCTAGAAATACTTTCTCCATGTGTGTACGTCCATGCTGTATAGTCTAACATTTACTCACTTTGGAAGCTGCCGAAACTCTCCTGAGTAATCTTCATATTTATAATTCACAAGATGCCAATCAGAGTTATAGGTTTTGATGCACTATTGGGGTGGTAGGAGATAAAAACAAACAACACAACAAAGTATTAGTGAGAAACAAATACAATGACTGATACAGTGCCTGCAACAATGGATTCCAATATGGCGACAGGCATTGTGAATGATGCAGGACCCCCCAGCAGTTTCGCTCTGTTGTATACTGCTGTTGTTTTAATGCCGTAGAGTCGGTTCCAACTCACAGATATTGGTGGATTTGTACCGCTGACCTTGCAGTTCAAATCAACATTGTAGTCCTGTACTTGTCCAAGGACTCCATAGTACGTATGGTTGTTATAAGTTGGAATCGACTTGACAACACTTAACAAGTAGATGGAAAAAGAGAGGGAAATGCAGTACGGAGAATATTTAACTGCCTATGTGAGGATTTCTGGATAATAGCTGAAGTTTGTGGAGGCACACCCATACAAACATAAAAAAAAAAAGCTCTTCCTTATCCATGCACGACATTTCAACATCAGAGACCCTGTGATGCTTTGATGCACTGAAATAACATTACCCTTGGGAGAGGGAATGCTTTCTCTGAGGGCAGATTTTACAGGAAGACAGACTTTGCCTTACCTTGCTTGCACTTATACTATACCTGACTTAGAAGGATTTTGTCTTTACGAAATTATAAGGCCTCACAAGAACATCAAAATCAGTGGAAAGTCTGGAGCTACAGACACTTCATGAGATTTATTAATATTACAGAAGTGACTTGGTTGCATAGTGGGTTAAGCATTGGTCTGATAACTGAAAGGTCAGTGGTTCAAACCCACCAGCTGCCTGCTGCTTAGGAGAATGAGGAAGCAGTCTGCTGCAGTAAAGATTTGCAGCCTTGGCAGCCCTATGGAGCAGTGCACTCAGTTTTCTAGGGTCATTTTGAGTAGGCAGTAGGTTATTACTACAACCGGCTCTGTTGGTCAATATCACAAAATTCAGTTTTCATTCAATTTTCTGTCAATTTTTCCCTTACCTTATCTATTCTTAAGATACACTAGTAAACAGCAGGTCAAGGTTTGCCAAGAATTCTATTAATGACACAGACTACATTTAAACTACCTCAATCCACGAGGAGTCCTGGTGTGTTCTGTAGGATAAGCACTGGACTACTAACTGCAAGGTTGGTGATTTCAACCCACCAGTCACTGTTGAGAAACACTATATCGAGTCCTCATGAGTCAGAACTAACTTGACGGTACTTCACAACAATACCCGACGGCTTCAATGAGCTAGTAGAGTGCCTTTCACTTGTCTCCACATGAGGGTTCTTCAAGTAGTGTAGTCTTAAGATGGTATGGAAGGCTGCATTCACCAGACCTTCAGATGCAAATGCGTCAAAATCAATAGATGAGTTTGACTTAGGTTCATATCAGCTTAGTTTAAATGATTTCCTATACAGTCCGTTCTTAATGATCTACCCAAATTCAGACTTCAGTGTGACACACACACACACACACAGAGTAAGTTAATACATAGTTAGATACATGCACTCGTGCCTTAGTGTTGCTAAGTGTCGTGGAGCTGGTTTTGTCCCATAGTGACCCTGTATAGGGTTTCTGAGGAGCAGCTCACCTTGTGGTTCACAGTCCAGTACTGGTCCTACAGCACACATCAGGAGTCCACTTATGCTTTATCTAGTTTATCTGATTTGGGCTGTAGTTAACATCATAAGTAAATTCTCTGCTTTCTTCACTTCACTGTCTATATTGCCAACCATTGTGTCTAGTTCACAGTCTGGACCTAAAGGCCTTCTGAAGCAAGCTTTCACCCTCAAGCTCATGAAACTAAACACAGCAGCCCAGCATGGGCTTGCTTTGTGCCAGGCTCCAGGCTTATCTGCAAACTAAAGGTAGTCTATGTTTTTCAAATTATTATTATCGTTTATGATTACATTCACAGAAGTCGACTAAATAGCAGAGAAAGGTTAATTAAAATAAGAACAAGGTCAGACTTTTCCATGTCTTTCCTATGCTGTTACAAATACTGAGAATAATATTTTCTGTTTGTAAATGCTGTTCTGATGTTTCAAAGCTTTTTACATACAGAGCATCAGATACCCACACTTACATTTCAGAAGCAGTATGCTTTCAGAATTCTCCATGTTTTTAGATTGCCTACAACTGCCTCTAGGTCCAGAGGCACAGCTAGGGGGAGGTCTGACTGTGTATATGTCTTGTGGATCTATTCCTATTCTCCTTAATCCTAGGCCAATTCCGAGTCCAAGGTGGCTTTTCATCAAGCACAATGGCTTCTTTCTATGGTGTGACAAGTTACAAACTCTCCTGTAGGACATGAAACCCTCTCTGCATGATAAGATGTACCTGTCCCATTAAAACAAATATAATTTTGTGTATCATAAATGCAGTTATGACTGGAACAAGTGAATGCCCAGGTTTTTAGTATTACAGACAAAAGAGGTAAGAAAAATAGCTATAATGTTTCAAAAATGAAAAGTCATTAAGAAACTCATAATAAAAAGCTAAAAATGTTAAAAAGTCATTGAATTGGCAAAAAATAAGGAACCACAAATAACAGAAGTAGCCAGGTAGAGTGCCCAGAGATTTCTTCATCCCACAAGCCATTGTTGATCAGGGCTAGGCCTCCACAAAGGAGTCAAGGGGAACGAATTCCTTACTCTGGGGAGTGATAGAACGTTCTAGCAGACTCTAAACTCAATCAAAATCAGTATTCAAAGAGACAGGGGCCTGATGGATTGATTTCAGAATTAACCTTTCAAACCATGAAGCTCAATAATATTATGCAGTTACAGTGAAAGGTTTTTGATTGTTTTCTTTTTTTAAAGCCATTAGGTCATTCTTCTCGGGACCAGAGGATGGAAAGGAAGTGCTGCTCTACTCCACCCAAGTGGAAGGAGTCCCGAGAGACTTCAGTTGTTAGGTTGGCTCCAGATGCACTGGAGGAATTCAGTTATTGCCCAACCTACAGTGATTACAGAACTTAACATAGATCAGCCTTCAAAACTCCTATTTTCCAATCCAGCAAGAAACCCAAGTTAGGAATTAATAATTTTGCCGCATATTTTTAAATGGGTCAACAATTTTTTTTTTTCTTTTTCCTATAAAAGGCCAGATAGTAAAAATATACAGCTTTGGAGGCCGTATGACCTCCAGGTGAAAAACAAAACAAAACAACTTAGACAATAAGTAAATGAATGGCCTTGAGGTGTCATAATAAAGCTTTATTTTCTAAAATGTAAAACACAAATAACAAAACTGCAGGCCAGACTTTGCCCAGGGGACAAAATGTGTCCACCTTCTGTTTAAAAATAAACATTTATGACTACACAAACCATTCTGGCCATATTTTTCTGGAATTAGTTTTACTAACATTTGTTGTTGTTAAGTGCCACCAAGTTGGTTCTGACTCATAGCGACCCTGTCTAGGGTTTCTGAGGAGCCACCTACCTTTTGGTTCAGACTGACCTTCTGGTCTAGTGCATTGTCCGGCAGTGCCACACCAGGACTCCTTTACTAACACAATGTTGGTAAGTGCTGTCAAGTCAGTTAAGGCCAACAGCAACCCTGTATAGGGTCATCCAAGGAACGGCTGGTGAGCTTGAACCACCAACCTTGCAGTTCAAACAGACCTTGCCTTCCAGCACATTAACCCAAAGCACCACACTGGTGACATTCAAATCTGCCAGCTTCTTCTTGTAACAAACAACAGCGGCATAGTGGTGGTAGTGTTGGTTATGTGCCGTGAAGTCGGTTCCGACTCATGGGGACCCTGTACAGGGTTTCTGAGGCTGTAAATCTTTACGGGAGCAGAAAGCCTCATCTTTCTCCTGCGGAACAGGTAGTTTCGAACTGCTGACCTTGAGGTTAGCAGCCCAACTCGTAACCACTACGCTACCAGAGCTCCCTGTGAGTGACATAGTAAAAGATAGAAAATTACCTTTTGAGAAGGATGAAAGAACACACTTGCAAAGCGTTATGGGTGTATTGAACATTTTAAATGTCTCAATGGAAATGAAATGTTGTTTTAATTGGTCTTCAGTTATAAAGGCATAGCTTTATTCTAGTGAGTACATTTACTGACAGGCATATTTATCACCTAAATCTCAACTAGAAAAATGGGGCTAAAAATCCATTATAGTTCAAGGAAGCAGCACTTCAATAAATGAAATGAAAGCTCCTAATTAGAGCGTGCAACCTAAAAATACCTGGAAGCAAAAAACAGATCCATTATGTAAAAAAGAACAAGCAATTTCAATGCAGTCATTTCTATTTCTTCCTTAACAAGATAGGTATTATTTGTATGTTCGAGTTAGAGTAAGAATAATCAAATACACACTGAACAGGGACAGTCAGATTCTGTGGATTATCTTAAATATCGTAAATAGTAGTCTTAAGATAAATAACTATAGAATGAGTAAATTATTATGAATAAATATGAATGAATCTACAAATGCATATGTTGGGTCCCCATTAAGAACAGTCTCAAGAGCAATGACAAAACTCAGCACAGAGATTAACATTGTATTCATTTACAAGGTACCCTTTATTTTACACCAAGGAGATACATTTGGTAGAATTCATGTTTGGGAGTCAGAAATGATCCCTGCTGACATTTCTGTGCAAGTTTCAAACTCCAAAAAAACTCATGTCGTTCTCATATTTACATTTCCATCCTAAAGATGTCATTACCTTTGAAACTTTCCTGAAGATCTTCAAAATGTACACAACAGGGGATACAGAAAAAATGGCCTGACTGTGACTTATAGGTTAGCGTAGGGGGAAAAATTACCTCGGTAACAAATAAGCTCTGCGCTTCCTGTTCTGCATTGGCAGGAACTGTGGAGCAGATGTATCGACCCTGTCGTCTCAGAATGGCAGTCTGTGAACACAAGGACAAGGGAGGCACCAGGTTAAGTGAAGATCAAAAGGAGGCAGCCTTCGGGGGGCGGCAGGACCAGCATCAATACCAACTGGGGCGGCTTCAGTCTCACCCGGCAGACTCCTTTTGGCATCCTAAAGTTCAACAGCCTTGTAGGGTTATGAGCTCCACTCCCCTCAGCATCAAACGCACAATGATCCATTGAGGGAATTTTCCCTGCTCCCTTAGGGCAGGGAGAGAGACCCCTTTCATAGTCCCAAACTGTCCTCTCTTCCCCTAGCTTGATCCGGTCCCACTATATCACCGTTTACTTGTCTTTATTGCTTTTTACACCCAATTTTCTTCATGGCCACATCCCTAGTGCAGCAGATCCTCAGTAAACTGTTTCTTGAACGAATCAGTGAATTATAAATTTGTGAACGTTGTCTCCTCTGCTATGAACATTCAATAGGTTTTGCTGCATGTGGCTAAAATGTTTATTTTTAATAATGAAATGACTCCTGACTTTAGGCAGAAAGCACATACATCCCTTGTGTGGTCCAAATGGTTAAGCACTCGACTACTAGTGGAATGGTTGGTGGTTTGAACACACCCCAGAGGTGCCTCAGAAGACAGCCCTGGTGATCTGCTTCTGAAAGGGAACACCCTGAAACCCCCCTGTGAAGCAGTTCTACTCTGCACACATGCAGTTGACATGAGTCAGAAGCAACTTGAAAGCAACTACCAACAACAACAAGGCGCTCTGGTAGCGTAGTGGTTATGAATTGGGCTATGAACCTCAGGGTCAGCAGTTCGAAACTACTAGCTGTTCCGCGGAAGAAAGATGAGGCTTTCTGCTCCCGTAAAGATTTGCAGCCTCGGAAACCCTGCATAGGGTCGCTATGAGTCGGAACCGACTCCATGGCACAAAACAACCACCACCACCACCACCAACAGCATCTCTATGAGGAAACTGGGCCTCAGACTTCAGAAAGGTTGTTGTTGTTGTTGTTAAGTGCCGTCGAGTAGGTTCCGACCCATAGCGACCCTGTACAGGGTTTCCGAGGGTGTAAATCTTTACGGGAGTAGAAAGCCTCATCTTTCTCCCGCAGAGCGGCTGGTAGTTTCGAACCACTTGACCTTAAGGTTCACAGCTCGATTCGTAACCACTACGCTACCAGGTTTTTTCCCTCTCCCATGGACTGCAATCCTTGGGTACAAGACCAGATGACAGTCATTAAAACAGCACACACAAAAACATTTTGCTAACAGAGCCCATCCTGTTGGCTCTTCGTGGCTACTTAACTAAGTTGGGATCTCACACCATCTGTTAAGGTGGTTTCCCTTCCAGCCTGCATTGGAGGAAGCTTTGAGTCAGTTCTGTGATCCCTGCCCCTCTCACACAGGAAGAACGTCATGGCTAGTATGTTGTGTAAGACTATTTCATTTCCTGTCCATTTTTTTCTCTCTGTCGTGTCTGCCTCATGTATGTTTACTTTTATCTTACTGTATGTATGTTTGAAAGTAATCTTAAACTCTATTTTTAGAATGTTGTTTCTGTTGTAAAGTGCCATCGACTTGGTTCCAACCCATAGTGACCCTCTAGAGAGTTTCCATGGAGTGACTGGTGAGCTTGAACCACAAACCTTGCAGTTCAAACTGACTTTGCAGTCTAGCGCATTAACCCACAGCGCCACACCAGGACTCCATTTTTAGAATAAGATTCCCTTATTCTAAAGGATAGAGAAAAATATCAAAAGCATCATGGACTTCCCGAAGAACCAATAAATCTGTGTCCGAAGAAGTACAATCAGATGGACGGATCCAATGGATTCAAATGTTAACAACAATTGTGAGGCTGTCTCAGAACCGGGCAGTGCTTCATTCTGTTGTGCATAGGGTCACTGTGAGTTGGAACCAACTCAACAACAACAACAAATGCTAAAGGAAGGTCAAAAACAAAGCAAACAACTTTATTCTGCAGCAAAATCCTTTGCCAGTGAATTATTCGTCCATTCAGCCTCCAGGGGAACTACCTCTCAAGATACTTGGGTCTTGGTTTCTTTGTTAATATTGTAAACAGGCCAAAAGACCAGCTCCTGTCAAGTGGATCCCAACTCATGAAGACCCCAGGTGTGTCGGAGTAGAAACACTCCACGAGGTTTTCAGCGGCTGAGTTTTGGGAATTAGACTGTCAGACCTTTCCTTTGAGGCTCCTTGAGACAGACGTGAACCTCCATCCTTATGGTTAGCAGGGGAGCACATTAACCATTTGTATTGTGCAAGGACTCTATCACTAACAAAAGGTGACACCTTTTGTTACACCCCTGTTCTCCTGAAATGCCCAGAGATAAGCAGCCACATGCCCTGAACAAAGGCCCAGTCTATTTAAAAGTTATAAAGCAGCGCCCCCATTAACGAGCAAGTGTTTAAGGTATGCATTCTATCCTGTCAGGCACTGTGTGTCCTTATCATGGTTTATTTGCAACTTTAAAAGTTTTTGAAACTAATTACTGTACCAGTAAAACGCTCTTTAAAAGCCTCAAGTCAAGAAGTAGGGATTCAAGGGTCCTTTCCAGTCCATTTCCCAGAGCAGCACTATAAAGAAAGAACATGGATCACAAAATCTTCGCAGTGGGGTTAGCAACTCAAAGAGCCTTAATCATGTGACACTTTTCCAAACAGCCTTCTAAGGTGTGAAAACTCATAGGAAATGGATCTTTTTAATTCTCATGAATCAAAGTGACATTATGTTCTCACTTTATAGAGAAAACAGTTTTCATCTTTGAAGAGAGACTTGCATGTTAACAGACCAGAGAGCATACATATTGCTTCTCATCTTAATTTAGGCTTAACATTGATCAGTCCTAATGAATGCAGTCCTGGTGTGGCGCTGTGGGTAAATGCGTCAGACTGCAAAGTCATTTGAACTACAAGGTCAGCGGTTCAAGCTCACCAGTGCTCCTTGGAAACCCAATGGGTCAGAATTCTACTTGATGGCACTTAACAACAACAACAACAACGAATTCATGGAGTCCTGGTGTGGCGCTGCAGGATAATGTACTGGACCACAAGGTTGGTTTGAACCATAAGGTCCACTGAATTGGAATTGACTTGATGGCACATAACAACAACACTGAATTCCTAACCTCGGTTTGGCAAAGCAAAGTCCTCTCTGACCAGACAGAGTCCTCGCGTAAAGATTTCCTTTCAAATAAGCAATACATTTCTTTAAAACCAGCCATTTAGACCAAATGAGCTTCTTTAATGCATATCTAGCTTACATATTATTTACATAAATGGGTATTTCTTAAACTACATAGTATCAATTCTTTTAGATAATCTCCAAAAATGGTTGTGATCCCTTCTAGTATATGCACGCTGCTCCTTATACCAAAAGACACAGCCTACTCCTCCCTAAGTCTAGGCTGGCTTTGACCAACAAGGTAAGGTGGAAGCCATCCTCTGCCACCTCAAATCTGGTCTTTTTAAAGAGTACTGGCAGGTTCAAAGTCCTCCCTCTTGGAAAGCAATCACTAAGTAAGAATTGCTAGTCCTCTGAGACCGCCAGGTTGTGAGGAATTCCAAGCTATCCATAAGGAGAAGCCCTACATATATAGAGAGACAAAGATGGCAGGCCACTCCTCCCTGCTGAGGAGCCTCAATGTGAGTGAGAAGCCCTCATGGTCATTCCAGCTTCTGCAGAGGCCAAGTGAAGCAAAGTCACTCAGCTCAGTCTTGGCCAGATTTCAGAATTGTGAAAAATAACAAGTTATTGTGTTAAATCATTAAGCTTTGGGTGGTTTGTGACTCAGCAAGAGAGAAATGAAACAAGATTGTAAGAGACAAAGGACAGCTCCAAGTTAGAAGTGCTGAAGAAACTGCCATTTTCATGAAAATGGATTTCAAATGCTAACCAAATGCAGAGTTAGGACAGAAGTATTGGGGAATATGCTAAGCTGCAGTCTGGTACTTACAACCACCCTTCTCCTCAGTCAGTGCCTTGTTGTTGTTGTTGTTGTTAAGTACTATGGAGTCGGTTCTGATGACTGATAGTGACCCTGTATAGGGTTTCCAAGGAGTGACTGGTGAGCTTGAACAGCCAACCTTGCGGTTCAAGCCTACATTGCAGTCCAGCACATTAACCCGCAGCGCCACACCAGTCAGTGTAAGAGGAAAACTCGGTTCAATCTGAACAGTGGATGGCAGTGACTTCTCCAACTGAAACACATGCTATTTATCATGTACGGATTCAGTATAGATACCACTCCATCCATCCATCCATCCATCCTTCCATCCATCCATCCTTCCATCCATCCATCCATCCATCCCTTTACTGAGTCCCTAGTTTCTATCAGATGCTGAATTTGCAGTTTAATAAAATGTAGTTGATGTTCTAGGTAGCATTTACAGTCTGGCAAAAAAGAAAGATGAAGAAATAAATGATTACAATGTAGCAAGTGCTAAAGAAGTAATAAGTAAAGGATGGTCTGAGAGGAGAGTAGGGGAGTCTATGTCTAACTGGGAGGTGAAGCATGCATTCAGGAAAACATGCTCCAGCTAAACTAGAAAGGATGAATACAAGTTGTATTCTGTACAAGAGAAACCTGGATATAAGCTTACTCTTGGAAAACTAAAAGGGCTAAATGAAGAAATTATAAGATTGATGCTGTTAAGTATCGTCAAATCGGTTCTGACTGAAGGTTTGATTCCAATCAATGGACCTCATGCGCAGTCAGTACTGTCTGACCCTGGAGAGTGCGTGTTGTTCTGATGCTGAACGTCCACTTTCAGTGGAGCGTGCAGACTAAGTCATACTAGGAGATCTCCTTGTGAAAATTAGCCAGTAAAAACCCTGTGGATCACCACAGTCTTGGCTGCAAAGGGCAACACGGATGGCTCATTTCATCTCTCTGAGCACAGGGTTGCCATGTGTCAAGGGCCAATTAAAATTCAAGGGAAGCTAATACGATAGGAAAACAATACGATGGGAGAAAATACACAGCCAATGAATGCATTCTGATTGGCTCACTAATTGGAGTTCTCAGAGCACATTAATAAAATAGTGTTCTGATGTGTTGTCTTGGGAGATTGACTGCCATAAATCAGATGCCCTGAGCCTGAAAGACTCATCATGCTGAGCAAATCCAGTCTCTGGACTTGAAAATGAGATCTAAGCACGGAGCTCGGTGACTTTTATAAACCTCATTCCCTTGCCCTCTCACCATCCCAAACTCTTCCCCCTCCACATACAATAGGAGGTCTCATCTAAAAGCTCATCAGCCTTCTCCTTTGACTCCCTCACCCAAAGACATTGTTTCAGATACATGTTCTTCTAGTTCCACTACCAGACTGTGAGTTCCTTTGAGGGCAGGAGACATATATATCTATTTGTGTCTCTGCTCTAAGTACTCAATAAATGTTTCAAGACTGAATGAATCAAGCAGGGGAAATAGAAAACGGAATCTATCACCTACCATCATTACTCGCCTGTAAGTTTTTTTGTCTTTTCTATTATTAGAAAAAATTCTTGAGTCTATTAAGGAAAATGACAAAGAAAGACTACAGCATAAGTAAAAGTTCTATTTTAATTTCTCCATAAATTTGATGTATTAAAATTCACATTCTACTAATAGTCTACTTCATGCCAAACCTTAAATTTCTGCAGTTCTGTTTATTTGGCTAATAATAGAGTCTGAATCAATACCAAGAGATTTATCCTCAATGAACACTAAAGCTCTTCTCAACAAAGAGCTTTAGGAAAAAAAAAAAAAAAGGTTTTGTTTTTGTTTTCTAGTTTTCTATCTACTAAAAGTCATATTCCTTAGTTTTCAACTTGTCTAGACGGATCTGGTGAAAAGAGATGGGGATAAGATACTTATGTTTCAATAGTGAGTAACTGTCATCATGACTAATTGCGACTGCCACAACTGTGAAGGTACAAGTATTGTAACAAAAAAGGAGGGAATAGTTAATCATACAGTCCAGGAACAGAGGACCCTAAGGACCATCAAGGGAGAAGAGCACAAGCAAATATGGGACCCTAACCAGAGAAGTAGCTACATCAGAGATGGAGGCAGAGGTGATGATATGGAGAGAGAGAGCAGCTGAGGACTCCAGACTCATGGAAAGAGAAAGACTGAGTGCTGGTGGCCAGGAGGCAGGCTTACAGAATATGCTCTTTGGTTGTTTAAATGATTATATATTCTTGAGTTCTTTTTGTGTACATCTCCCACCCCCCCCCAAAAAAAAACACCAGAGGGAATACAAGCAAACACTGTTGAATGATGATGCATGTTCACCCATGTAAATCATCACTCAATTCACAATAAAAAACTTAAAAAAATAAAAAGTCATATTCCTGCTAAAAAAAGGGCCTGTATCCACTTTATAGCATTAACATCCAAGTGGACATTCAAAGAACTAGTCTTCTATCTGTAATCAATTGTGTCCATTCTATAAAGAAAACAGTACATTTGAAAGGGTGAGGGGGAAAATTTCACACTATGAAGTGTGATACGGATCTGAACATCAAATCTAAACACAGCTAACATCTCAGACAATCACTGGGATAGATACCCCACAACACAAAATACAAATTAGAAATAAAAGCCCTTGAGTTTATGGGCAAACAATTTGCAACTGGTTAAGTTAGAACTGCCAACCATTAGTATAGCAGGGCATTTTAAATAGCTAATTTGTGGCATGTGAATTTCACCTCACTATAAATAATTTTTAAAACAGCAACAACAACACACACCCTCTTGTAGCTACTACATTAGCGTCTAAATTAATTTTGGTCAGTATAATTATTTAGTTAAGCTAAATCCTAGTGGTCTCTGACACAACAGAAATTCTTCATTACCTTGCACTTTGCAGTCATGAGTGTTGGATCAGAAATTCCACAAAAATTAGAGAAGAATAATTCAAAAGGAAAATGTACAGCTGCTAGAGGAAGAGACAAGGGCGAAGACTGCTCCCAAAGGGCTTATATAATGCACACACCTGGGTCAACTTCATGGGACTTCAAAAAAAATTTAGTGGAATGAGTTGAAGAAGTGCCGATTTTACCAGAGATTCAAATACAAGGTGTAAAATTCACAGTGGTCTCCAAAAGTACTTCAGAAAAATAAATTTCAAACTTATGATTTTTATTTGAAAACTTTTTTATTCTCTTAGATAAAGAACTCCCACTAAAATGTGGGACTACTTTAATGACTCAGCCATATCGGTTGTTGTTGTTAAGTGCCATTGAGTCGGTTCCAACTCATAGCGACACTGTATAAGGTTTTGGAGGAGTAGCTGGTGAGTCTGAACTGCTGACCTTGTGGTTCAAACAGACCTTGTCAAGGGTCCTGTGCTTATCCTACAGTGTTACTCCTGGACTCCGCACACAGAAAACAACAAAATGTGGGATGTTTGGTAGGGGGTTTGGAGAAGACCGGACAAGTCACCTACAGGAAATGAACCCAGTTTATCATATGGACTCCGGGACTTCTCTGTATTTCTTGCCCCTCCTCTTAATAAAGTCCATAGATGGCACAATGGTTTGCACTTAATTACTAACCCAAATGTTAGCAATTCAAATCCACCCAACATCATCATGGAAGAAAAGCCCAGGGAGCCTCTTATACAAAGATCGCTGTTGCTGGTAAGTATTGTCAAGTCGGTTCTGACTCATAGCACCTCTGTATAAGGTTTCCAAGGAGTGACTGGTGGGTTTGAACCACTGACCTTGTGGTTAGTAGTCCAGTACTTACCCTACAGAGTCACACCAGGACTCTGTTGTAAATATTACAGCCGAGAAAACCCTGTGGTGGTAGTTCTTTTCTGTAACGCAGAGCCACCAGGAATGAGAACGGACTTCATAGAAATAGGTTTGGGCTTTCTTTTATCAGTCACTGCTCTCCCCCAATGACCTCCTGGGACCTGCCTTCTTCAGGTTAAACTAGAAATCCCTCTCTACTAACTCAATTCCTGACCCCAGCCTGTAACTTCCTTTCATCAGGGTGACCAACACACGATGCCTTGACCCCACCAGAGCTGAGGAAACTGAGATGTTCAAACCATGCTTCAAACCACAGGACTTGTCTAGCAAATCACTGACTTAAGCTTCCTAAGGAAGTCCTGCTGTGGCACTGTAGGGTAACCCAGGACTATAAGGTCAGCGGTTCAAACTCACCAGCCGCTCCTCAGACACCCTATACTAAGGTGCTATGAGTCGGAACCAACTTGTCTGCACTTAACATCAACAAGAAAGAATTTGGGAAATGGTATTAGAGTTTTGAATGAGGAGCCAGGAAGTGCGAGTTCTCACGTGACCTACGTCTCTATAATTAGCTGTATGATCTTGGGGAACATTGGAACTTTCCACATCCACAAAACAGAAAGTTTTATAGACTCTCTACATTTCCTTTATGGTTTTTCTACAGTTGTGTGATCCTGGAATCCCAACTCTATCTCCCTCAAATCATTATCTGAGTGTTATTAATTGCTTAGTGAGCAACAAACAAAACAAAACAAACAAAAACAAAGGTGACCAAGAATTTTTTCTTTTTTTAAAGAAAGAAATACTTTACTTGCTTTGATTTAAAGTCATATTCCTCCCTCCCCATGCATTTTTGCTTTCTTTGGAAATAGCTGGATGAAAAGGAGAAAGACTCACTATGTAGATTTAATTAAGCATGTTGTTGTTAAGCACCGTCAAGTCAGTTCCCATTCATAGCGACCCTTCATAGGGTTTCCAAGGAGCCACTGATGAGTTTGAGCCACCAACGTTTCAATTAGCAGTTCAGTGCTTATCCTACAGCATTACACCAAGACTTGAGTATTAACAAAGCCATACTACTGTGTTTTCATTTCTTTATTTTTCTAACCCACTCAACCCATATGGCAACAAGATTTTTCAGTAATCACTTTGCAGTGTGCATTAAACTATAACACAACCACCCTCTAATTCCTGGTGGAAAGTATGCATACACACTGTGTGTAGAAAATATTGGATTTCATAGGATTTTAATGAAAAGACTTGAAACAAAAGTCCCACCCTTCCCCTGGGACCAACCCAACAATGAGCTAGAGACAATATCCCAGAGAAATGGGTGGGCTGTAACCTGAGACAGCTGTGGGTCTGTGAGTTCAGGACTTTTCTCCCCATCTCTGTTTAAATAAGCCGAGTTGGGCGTGTCCTCCCTCAGACAGAGCAAAAAATGTCACCAACAGGAAGAAATGGGGAACTTGTGGAGGAATCTCCTCCTCAGGGCTTCTCACCAGAACAGCTCTGAGTGAAGGCTCTGAGTGTAGGCTCTGAGTGAAGGCTCTGAGTGAAGGCTCTGAGTGTAGGCTCTGAGTGAAGGCTCTGAGTGTAGGCTTTTCTGCAGCATGATTGCCGAAATGGAAGGAGTTAAAGGGAGAGAATCTTCTCTGAGATGGGACAATCAGATAGAGTTGAAGATGGCTGGAAGCGAGAAAGAAGACTGGAGTTTGGACTCTGACAACTTTTGGGAGCTGAGAACCCCATCAGGTCTCAGAAAGGAGCCCACCAGGCCTCAGAGGCCAACTCCTCAGGCCAACACATGGACTAGTTTTGTTTAGCAATCCAACTCCACCCCTGTTCGTAATTTCATATCGTTTCCCTGTGCTTTGGTTTGTTTTAATTTCCTTAGTGAAACAGTTCTTTCAGACTTCTGAGGGCTTGATCCATGTCAGAGAAATAGTACTTTTATCTGCAAAGTTTTGGAGATGAGAGGTGGCAGAGATGAGAGAGAGACATTCAGGGAAGAGAGAGAGAGAAGTGGACCAGCCAAAAGGGAAAGCCCAGGGGGTCTGAGTGAGATAGAACTCTTTAGACCAGCTTCCCTGGGGCCCGGCCCATCTGCCTCACTAAATGAGTAAGCTTTTGGTTGAAGTTTTATTGTGCTCAGCTGGGCCAAATGGATACCGCGTTCAGTCCAATGTTCTAAAGTTATCTCAGATTTTCAATTACTCTGTCAGATCTATGGCTCCCAACAGCTGCCTTTTTCCCTCTGTAGGCCTGGGCCAAACCACATGGTGCTTCACAGGTCTGTGGACTTACGCCCCTTGGATACCTGCTGCAATCATCATTTGCTGTACCTTAAGTGTTTTCTAAGCAGTGTAATATAAAACACAGTTATTAGACAACTTGGACAACTTTGCTCCACAGCAGTAAAGGAATTTTTCCAAGTACCTGAGAAGCACATGTGTTTCAGAGAATGTGACTTGCTTTTAGAGGATTCAGTACCAAGAGAGGAGGCTGGAAATGAAAATTCTCACAGGGCGTTTCCCACAAATCACCACACACTTCATGCTTTGGCAGTGGCCCCATTGTGCTGTTGTTTTTCTCGTTATTAAGGACCGTAGAGTCGGTTCCGACTCATGGCGACTCTGCACAGGGTTTCTGAGACTGTAAATATTTAGGGGAGCAGAAAGCCTCATCTTTCTCCCACAGAACAGCTGGTAGTTTCGAACTGCTGACCTTGAGGTTAGCAGCCCAACTCCGACTTGTAACCACTAACATCAGATAATTCCAGTTTCAGAGAAGCAATTTCCTACACAGTCGCCACAAGCTGGAATTGACTTGAGGGCAATACGTTTGGGGTTTTTTGAGCAGGTTGCCCCCACCCCCACTTTCCTGAGGATTCTCAGCATTTAATGAAAAAAGGAACAAGGCACAAGGCAAGACAAGGGTCTGAGAGAAGGAATTCCTTTTATGCTTCTGGAGGGATTTATTGAAAAGAAGACAAGAAAAAACTCCCAAGGAATGAATGAAAATCATATTAGAAAGGCTGAACCTTGATTTGAGCAGAGAAATGTATTTTTCTAATGTGTGTTCTGTGAGTCCTGGTGTGGCGCTGTAGGAGAAGCATAGAACTGCTAACCACAAGGTCAGCAGTTCAAACCCATATAACCGCTCCTCAGAAACACTATACAGGGTCACTATGAGTTGGCTCCGACTCTAAGGCACTTAACAAACAACAACACAACAAATTCTCATAACAAAAGTTCTACAAACCTTCAAGTCCTGGTGTGATGCAATAGGATGACACTGGACCGCTAACCACAAGGTCGGCAGTTCGAACTCATAAGCCTCTCCTTGGAAACTCTATCCAGGGTCACTATGAGTCAGAACTGAGTCGAGGGCACTTAACACCACTTTATCCCTCATTGGAGGGATCTCTTGACCTCTCCAACAGCTCCTGGTCGCTGGCTTCTGCAGTCCCCCGTGTTCCATTGTGGCTATTTTTCTCTGTCACTCACCTGTGACTTTCCCCTTGTCCACCCCCAATTTAGGGCAATCTTGTATGAACCAAAGGTGCAGCGTCCTGATTGGCATGCACCCTCCACACCTGCTCTGTGATTCCTGAAGGAGTCTCTACCCAGCTGCCAGTCATCCACCTCTGACAGCCACCATTCTTGCAACGACTCCTCAGTACCACCAGAATAAAATACAAACCTCGCAGCCTGACCTTTCGTGAACAACACTGTCTGCTTTTCTAGAACCTTCAAGGAGCTCTGATAGTATAGTGTTTACAAGTCGGGCTGCTAACCTCAAAGTCAGCAGTTTGAAACTACCAGCCATTCCGGGGCGGGGGTGGGGGAGAAGATGAGGCGTTCTGCTCCCGTAAAGATTTACAGCCTCGGAAACCCTGTGCATGGTCACTATGAGTCGGAACCGACTCCACGGCACATCACCATCAACCAACCATCTGCTCCTCTGGAGCACTTCTGAGTCCCAAACACACCTGCTCCTTCTTGCCTGGCCATGCTACTAAAATTTCTCACAAGCATTTCCTCCCAGAAGAGACCACGGGTTGGTCCCCCAATACCAAATGTTAACACGTGGCACAAGATAAATGTTTGCTGAGTGAATGGGCAGTAGGGATTTGAAAACAGTGGTCCTTCCTAGTTAGTAATGAGATCATCGGGTTTCCAAAGGAGCCAACATCTCAGCAACTGGGGAGACACCAGATGTCACCACCAACTAACCTGTTCCCTAAGGTGTCAGAGACTTGAAGTGTCCTCAAACTGTTATTCACAGCTACCTCCTTAAAGGAGCCCTGGTGGCGCAGTGGGTTAAGGGTTGGGCTGCTAAGCACACAGTCAATCATGTGAACATTCTAGCCACTCTGCAGGAGAAAGCTGGGGCTGTTCCCATACGGACTGACGGTATTAAAACACCTATGGAACAATCCCACTCTGTCCTATGGTCACTAGGAGGCAGGACAAATGTGACAGACCTGGGTTGGGTTGGGTTGGGTTTGACCCTGTCAAACTCTCGAATTTCCGATGTGGGCTAATGAGTCAGACTGCAAAGTCATTTGAACTGAAAGGTCAGTGGTTCAAGCTCACCAGCTGCTCCTTGGAAACCCTATACAGGGTCGCTATGGGTCAGAATCGACTCGACGGCACTTAACAACAACAACAGCTCAAGGTCGGTTTGAACCGCAAAGTTGGTGGTTCAAATTCACTAACTGCTCTTCAGAAAACCTATAGAGGGTTGTTATTAGTTGGAACCGATGGTATTTAGGAACAACAAATTCAAATACAGTAAACTGTAACTAAAAATGTTCACAACACTTAATGACTTGCCTTCATCAATTAAGTTCATTTTCAAGGAGAGTTTTTGTTTTGTTTTATAAAGAAGCTTGTTTTTAATCACTTCATGTCCCCATGCACAAGTAAGGACAATGAAGTGTTCAGTAAATACACGTGGACTTGTGGTCATTCAGAGGCCAAGCAGCAGGTCCAGTTCCTGACGAGAAAGTGGCTCAGCCTGCTCCACATCATCCTAACTTTGTTGCTAAAAACTGCCATTTCCCCCAAAATAAAACGATGTTACCTAGGAGAGAGGAATAGATTCCCTACTCACTTAGCTATGGCCAGCCAACTGATGGATGGCAGCCAAGAGTTTCCATGAATGAGGGTATTGCTTCCCACTCTCACAAGTCTAGGAGAACCCAAATTAGAAGGCTAATGGTGACCTTGAATTACTGATTGTTTAAAAAATGAGTTTTAGCTGTAAAAGACTAAGAAAAAGAAATTATACTAAAAGGGGGTAGGGAGAAGTCTTTGTTGGTTGTTGGGAAGTTGGTGATGGGTTGGGGGAAGGGGGGAGGGCGGAGTGCAGGGTGGGGATTGGACACAGGAGAGCTTGGGTGCGAGGGAGGGGGGCAATATACAGGGAGGGAGAGGGAAGTGGAGAAACGGGGCAGATGGGAGAACAATTGGGCATGTTCGAAAGGGCTAAATGGGACAGAGATAAAGGACGATATATGCACAGCCTTGGAACTGCAGGGCTCTGAGATATAGGGATTGAGTCATGGTTGGAATGGGGGGGGGGATCATGTTAAGATGCTTGACTGTATTTTTGTGTTTGTCTGTTTGTTTTAATCTTGGTTTCCCTTGCATTATAATATAGAGTAGACACTGGAGAGGGAGAGAAAGGAATAGTCAGAAACACCACACTAGAAGGCTTATAAAGTCCATCTTCTGCCTATGACTGATTGGAATACCTAAATTGGGGCTACAGCGTACCCAGTGAATGAGGCTTCTTGCGGAGCCTTTGCAATACATAAAACTATAGGTAGAAACCGGAACCACATCCAGATCTCCAGAGATGAGAAATCTCCACTTGAAAGGA
>NW_006408523.1:13142480-13177987 GCF_000296735.1 Chrysochloris asiatica | reverse complement strand
ATGAGATGATACACGATGGAATGAATGTAAAACTAAAGTTCTCCCATGTAAACTATCATATAATTCACAATAAAACATTAAAAAAAAAAAAAATGAGCTTTAGGTATCTTTATCTTTTACCCAAAGATCTAGATTAGTGATAGACCTGGGTGGGGGGTGGGAGGGAAATCTAGAGTTCATACAACTATCTCATGGGTCTTATCACTATCCTGAGTGTCCACCAATAAAAACAAAACAAAACAAAATTCATTGCCGTCAAGCAGATTCTGATTTATGGAAATCCCATATTTTATCCAGAATGTAACTGTGCCATATGATTTTCTTAGCTGTGATCTTTATGGACACTAGGTAAAGATCAATGACTACAGCCTTTTGATAACTTCACACGTGGACCACTAAACAATACCATGATAACTGGAGAAAACATTGAAGCTGTCAAGGATTTCATTTGAACTTGGATTTACAACCAACACTCATGGAAGCCGCAGGCAAGAAATCAAAAGACCTACTGTACCTGGCAACCCAAGTCATGGTATTTCCAATCACCTCACATGCAAACGAAAACGAGACAGGAAGTTAGACTGAAGTAGAACTGATGCCTTTGAATCATAATGCTGGAAAGAATACTGAAATATATATACCATAGACCGAAAGAACAACAAATAAATCTTGGAAGAAGTGTAGCCAGAATGTTGCTTAGAAGCGCGGTTGGAGACTTCATGTCCAGGACCTTGAGTATGTTTTCAGGAGAGATCAGTCGCTGGGGAAGGACATCACGCTCAATAGAGGGTCAGCAAAAAAGAGGAAGCTCCTCAGTGAGATGCACGGACATAGTAGCTGCGCCAATGGGCTCAAACCTAACCGCTGTGAGGATGGTTCAGGACCAGGTGTTTCGTTCCATCGTAGCCAGAGTGGCTATGAATCGGAACCTACTCAAGAGAACCTCCCAACAACAAAAGCCCCACAACATTTTTAGAAGCAGATCACCAAGCCTTCCTTCTATAGCATGGCTGGGTCTGTTCAAATCTCAGCTTTTGAATTAGTTGTTGTTGTTAGGCTGTCGAGTTGGTTCCAACTCATAGTGACCCAGTACAGGGTTTCCAAGGAGCAGCTGGAGGGCTTGAACTGCTGACCGTGCACTTAGCAATCCAGTGCATATCCTACAGGACTCCTTTTGATTAGTGTTGTTGTCGTTAAATGCCGGTGAGTCAGGTCCAACTCACAGTGACACTGTATAGGGTTTCTGAGGAGTGGCTGGTGGATTTGAACCACCAACCTTGTGGTTAGCAGTCAGTGTTTGTCCTGCAGCGCCCCACCAGGACTCCTTTTGATTAGTAGTGAAGTATGAATTGTTTGAAATCTCCAGGGACCTCTTGAGTGTCTGTAGTGCCTACTAGTACTGATTTATTTGCATTCTGCCCAGTAACACAGCCTTGAAGACAGTATAAGCAAGTGGCTTTTTTTTTGGTCCCTAATAATCTGTATGTCTTCCTATATCTTTCTTTAGAAAGCAATTTTCGTTGCTAAAAGGCCTGTATCTTTGTGTAAACACCTAGTACAGTGAACATGCTTCATACTGAAACATTTCCACCACGTACGTATTCCAATACGCCCAGGACTCCCCTTTTAAGTCTTGCGTCGTTCTTATACAAGCATTCTCTGAGGTGTTGCTGATAAATTCCTGAAACTGTCTCTGTGCCTTTGTGAGTATCTCACTGGTCATGTCGGAGCAGCATTTCAGCTCCTTGGATGCTCTCCACAGTCTTACTTCACACACACAGCAGAGACTGTGCTTTGCAGATAAAACACTAAACAGATGGAGGACGCCCTCTGCTCCAAGTACTTCTGACGTCAGGTGAGTTTGCTGAACTTTCTGAATGCGTCCTCTCGGGATCTCAGCCACCTTCCTCAGGGGGGGGGGGTTGTTGACTCCAGGCTGCTTTTAAGACTAAGCTTTACCAGACAGCCCTGGTAGAAAAAGGCAGAAATCAAGAGACAGGACCTTCCATATTGTAGGAACCATAAAGATTTTGTGCCTGGTAAGGAACTCTGGTTAGCATAGAGGTTATGAATCGGACTGCTAACCTCAGAGTCAGCAGTTCGAAACTACCAGCTGTTCCTCAGGAGAAAGATGAGGCTTTCTGCTCCCGTAATGATTTACAGCTTCGGAAACCCTATACAGGGTTGCTATGAGTAGGAACTGACTCCATGGCACACAACAACAACAACAACAACAATACATTAAACAAAGAGCTCTGGTAGTTTAGTGGTTGCGAATTGGGCTGTGAACCGCAAAGTCGGCAGAGTTAGAGGCTACCAGCTGTTCCACGGGAGAAAGATGAGGCTTTCTGCTCCCGTAAAGATTTACAGCCTAGGAAACCCTGTGCAGGGTTGCTACGAGTCGGAATCTACTCCATGGCACATAACAATAACAACAACAACAACACATTCAACAGGAGCTCTGGCAGCACAGTGGTTTTGAACTGGGCTGCTAATCTAACAGTCAGCAGTTCGAAACTATCAGCTGTTTCACAGGAGAAAAGAGGAGGCTTTCTGTTCCCGTAACGATTTACAGCCTTGGAAACCCTATCCAGGGTTATGAGTCGGAACCAACTCCACGGCACATAACCACCACAACAACAACACCTTAAACATATAGCCCTGCTCGGCTGAAAGGCTGGCAGTTCAAACCCACCAGTGGCACCAGAGGAGAACGATGTGTCACCCTGGGAAATCCTGCCCAGCAGTTGTACTTTGTTCTAGAGGGTCACTATGAGTGACTGGAGGCCACACAGCCACACAGTTTAACAATCTAAATTTTAGTTTTCTATGAGGACTCTGGTAGCGTAGTAGTTACGAATCGGGCTGCGTGCGAACCGCAGCTGCTCACGGGAGAAAGATGCTCCGCGAGAGAAAGATGAGGTGTTCTGCTCCCGTAAAGATTAAAGCCTCGGAAACCCTGTGCAGGGTCGCTATGAGTTGGAACCGACTCCAAGGCACATAACAACAACAACAACAACATGAGGACTCTGATTTTGTCTTGCTTTTTGAGCTTTTTATCGGGTTTGATTTCTGTATGCAAACAAATTGTGTCTTCCCTCTTCCAACCTTTTCATCTGCCACTTTGAGATATGCCCTATAATCTCCAATGGAGCTCAGGCCAAAATTCCAATTCCGTCATTTACTCAATACAGAGGCCTTTCTGCTCTGTGTGCCTGTTGAGCTTGTGTGTCCCGGAGTTCATTGACTCCAGATGACCCAGTATGATAGAGCATGGCCCTTAGCGTTCCCTCCGCTAGAATCTTCATAGGAGCACGTCATCAGGTCTCTCGACACATAAAACAATAGCGTAGGAACTTGAGGGAATGCAAAAATGAATTTTTACAAAAATATGTTTTATACAAAAAAACCCCCACAAATATGGTTTGCTGCTATGGAGATTTTATTCTCTACTTGGGGAGAAAATAAGATACATAGTTATAAATCATTACAATATAGAAGACTATGAGATTAATGCCACAGATAAAATAGGTACCTGATAAATCTTGTCTACTCAAGCTACCTCTGACTTAAGATATCACCCTTTGTTCAAATCTTCCTCTATCCATGCCTACTGGTCACCTTTAATAAGACATATACATTAATCATGTACATACTCTTCTGCCTATAGCTCTCCTTAGTTACAAGGGTAGCCTGCATTTATCAAATTCTACTGGGTTAGGCATCAGACTGCTATTTCATGATTTCTTACATGCTAATTCCCCTTACCCATGCCATGTCATGTAACCTAACTTATATTCTATGAGATCCCAAACATGGAGAGATTTCTTGAAGTGCCACTTTCTATGCCTCAAGGACTTTCTATTCCCCAGGCCAAGCTTTTCTGCAAGTTCATCTTCAGCCTGTGTCCACCTTGAGAGACTTCCTTCCTATCCAGCCCCAAGGTCATGGGATGCCATTCCAATACCTCAGGTCCCTCACTCCTGGGCCCTGAGGCTGGTCCCCTCTTGCCACATGCCCCCCATTTCTCTGTTTCCTCTCCTCTGTGACTAGGCGGTGGACGTTCTCAATAAGACTAACAGGTTCCATCAAAATTTTAGGTGGATTTTGATCATTCATATTCACTCACTCATTCATTCATATTCTCTCTCTTTCATTCATTTCTACAATGTGTTCTCTACATGGTTGGGAAATACCAGTGAACAGAAGTAACATCCTTATCCTCATGTAACTACAGAAATACAAACTAAACACAGTTAAGTATGTTACAAACTGCTAAGTGATATGAGGTGAGAAACAACTAAAGGGACCCAGAATGCCAAGGGAAGGAGAGGGCTTGGCTATCAGCAAACGTCTCACTGAGAAGGCTGTAGCTATTGGTGTTAAGTACCGTCAAGTACTTAGGTTCTGGCTCATAGCGACCCTGTAAGTTTTCTCAGAGGTGACTGGTGGGTTTGAACTGTTGATTTAGTGGCTAGCAATTCCGTGCTTATCCTACAGTGCCACACCAGGACTCCACAGTATTTGGGGAAAGGTTTGCAGGAGGTGAAAGGAAGCTAGGTAAAGAATAACTAAGGCAGAGTCTGAGCTTGAGAAAAGACTCTGAGGCAGAAGACTGCTTGGAGTGAGGGAGGAACCACCGAAAGGCCAGTGTGGCAGGTGCGAGTGGGAGACAGCAGAGAACAGAGGGGAAGGTCAGGAGGTAAGGGTAGAAACAATTATCTAGGATAGCCTGGGGAAGGCCAGGATCAGAAGAGCTGAGCAGAGACTCCGGCACTTAACGCAGGCAGAGAGGGCCATGGTTACAGTAGCTGCGGTGTGACCAATGGCACGTCCTGCTCCCTACTTTGCACCCTGCTGCCCATAGCCTGCTTTCCAAATGCTCCTTATTCTCCCAGGCCGAGCCTAGTTCACTTCTAAATTTCTCAATAACCCAAATCCTCTGCTGCCTCTCAGACAGGAAGTATCTCTCCTCTTTCTAGCCTAAACTCTCCCGATAAAGACTCAAAATCCATCCCCAAACACACCCTAAAGAACCCTGCTTTAAAATGCACTCTGTGTTACCTTACATCTTCAATCTCTTCCTCACTCCTGGAGTCTCCTCCGTATTTCCCCAATCCTTAAAAAACCTGTGAGAGACTGCTGTCTCTAAACCACTTAACCGTAGAGCTGGTTCAAACGCCTGGCATCCCCAAGTGCTTCACAGTAGAACTGGACCCCACCGGGTTTTCAATGACTGATTTTTCAGAAGCAGAATCACCAGGCCTTTCTTCTGAAGTGCCTAACAGTGGACTCAAACCTTCAACTTTTGGGTTAGCAGCCAAATACGTGAACTGTTGGTCAACTCAGGGACTCTGGTATTGCTTTAAGTCACTAGGATTTCATCTCTCTCCTGTCATTTAACACAGCTAACCTCTGTGTTCTACCCACTTCCTTCTTGACCTCTGGTTAAAAACTAGTTTCATTGGCAATGGTGCCCTACTTGCTGACTCTTTCCCCAACCTCCTCTACGTAAGCAGTTGGATGTGACTGCTCCCATCTTCTTCAAATTCCCCCTCGCTGGCTTCTACAACCCCATAGTTTCCTGGTTCTTTTCCTAGTGTTCTGTCTCTTCCTACCCTCCTTTCCCTTAGTGACAATGCTCCCTAAACATCAGTCCCCAGAAAGGCAGTATCTTGCTCTTGGGCCCACTGGCTACTGTCTCTCATTCCTGTGGGTGAGTCATGGTTTTCCTCGTCAACCCCGGCTCTCTCAGGAAGGACTGACACATTTTCACTTACAGGATATCTGGAAGTCCCTGAGTGGCACAAATGGGTAAGCACTTGACTATTGCCCAAAAAGTTGGAGGTTCGAACCCACACAGAGGTGTCAAGAGGTCACAGTCTTGAAAACCCCATGGAACAGTTCTCCTCTGCACACATGGCCTTCCCCAGGATCACTAACAACAAGGGGCTGCTAGCTCCTGGATGTGCCTCTAAGACCCCAAACGTAGCACTGTTAGACTAATCACCCACGGGACCTGATTCATGTTGTGAAATTCTCACATTCTCCTTCTTGTTCATTATTAATATTAACACCTGACTTTATCTTCTCTTCTGAATTCTGAACTACCTCAAAGCAAGACTCTGTCTTATTATCCTGATAGTCCCAAGCTGAGTCCCTGGTACAAAGGAGTATAAAGATCAGTTCATTAATCTTCAGCTCAGCCCATCAGCACTAACTAGAGAGAGAAATAAGCTCTTCTTAAAAGGAATATTTGAAAATAAAACAATGATCTATCACTGTTGTGTTCTGTCAAAGGCATCAATCACTACTTGACCTTGAGTTAAAATTCCCATCTTCTGAAGATCTGGCCAGTGTCAATCCAGAATGATTCTTTATGCTGATTTTTCAGGTAGGTCCAATCCTAGACATGGACTTTACTATTCCAGAAACCACTTTGTTCATGGAACGTTTACACAGTTGGCTACTGAATTTCAGACATTTTGAGGATTTATCAATGAAAAAAACAAAAAGAAAATATTAGGATGATTTTTTGGAGGCATATAATGAGAACCAAGGACAAAATACTGTGTGTGTGTGGCGGGGGGTGGGGGGGAGCAGGGGGAAACAGATGATTTTGTTTTCAAAGGACAGATGGGAAATGTGATTAGGGACTTCAGGTCCTTTCTAAGCAGTGGGCTCAGCTTCCTTTTCAGGTTTCTAGATCACTATCAATCTCATGTAAGTAGCACAGAGAAAAAAAAATCAGGATGTTATTTAAAGGGAAATGGATCCACCACATTTTTCTGTACAATGCTGAGAACTCACCAAGATTCTCCTTTATCTAAACATCTCTAAAAAAGTTTTTCAGATTTGCCCGTTATTAATAATCTACACTATGTATCCCCACCTTCTCTGTTAAATTCTCTTGCCAAGAGATTGGATATTGATCTTACATCACCGATTTCACACATTACTTAAAAATAACAACAGAGCCCCCCCCCCCCCCCCCCCCACACACATATATAGCACAGAATGCTTCTAGATAGCACGGCTCTTTTTACTCCTTCCAAATAGATGTTATCAATTGTTAGTTTATGCATACCAAAGTCTAATTTGCATAAAATATTAATGGCACCTATAAAATGCCTACCATATCATATTTTTGCTACTTAGTAGCCAGCTGCCATTGAGACACCTCGTAGTCATGGTGAGCCTATGTGTGTTATGGTACAACTGTGCTTAATTGGGTTTTCAATGGCAATTGAGATTGATAGTGATCTAGAAACCTGAAAAGGAAGCTGAGCCCACTGATCACCAGGCCTTTTTCCTGAGGCCCCTCTGAGTGGGCTCAAACCATCATCCTTTCAGTGAGCAGCTGAGCACATTACGGTACAAAGAAATGACTTGATAAGGCTCTTCTTTCTACCTATAATCTTCCTAACACCCATCAAAAATCAGGAGGTAGTGACATACCAATGAGCACATGGTGCTCTGATGAGGTTGGTTTTGTCCTGCTCAAGGGTTTAAAATGAGCCATCTGAGAAGCAGGAAGGGGAGTCTCCTGATCATCACTGAACAAGAACCGCAGTGGAAGACATTCTCTGGACCCTGAGATCCCAGAACGGAGAAACAGCTGCCACAAGCAAAGCATTAGGAAGAGCAGCAGGTTTCCCGGCCCACGGAGCAAGTAAAGCCGAGATGCCTACTGAGCATTTTACTGACAGCGCTAAAGAACTTTTAACACTGGTCTGAGCAGGTGAGTGAGAAGTAAAGGACGAGAGAGGCACGTCCAACTGAGAAGAGACGTTCCTGACTATATCTGGATGTTTCTGATGCTGCACACTTCCCTAATAAACCCCTAACCACTGCAATGATTACTGGACCCAGCTGAGGGGGTGCTGTAGGTGGGACAGTTGCTGTTAGAACAGAGTAAAGAAGGTTGGAGCGTGGACACATGTGTGACCTCGCGCTCACAGGAATCAGCCTTGGATTGGTGATTCTCTTCTTTGCTCCTTGTGAAGTCAGAGAAAGTCAGACATCACCTTCGCACAATGTTCTGCACCCATTAACTATTTACACCAACCAGGGACTCCGACCACTTACTATTTCTCATATTCCTTCACTTTACAGAATTGAATAACATTAATAAATTGATGGAGACTCCGTGGAATGACTGCAAACAGTGATGAACGACATGCTCAATGTCATCTGGTAAAGGACTTGGCTCTGAAGGCGAATCAGGATTGGATGTCAGCGATCGGAGCCCATACTGAATCCATGTCTCTTCCAGGAAAGGCAGAAGTCCGGGCACTACACTCAACTACGCAGAGACTTGTCGTTTCTTTTCCTTTTCCTTTTTTTTTTTTTTAAGTTTTTGTTGTGAATTCAGTGATAGTTTACATGGGAGATCATCAGCTTTACATTCATCCTACCTTATTTCATTGCATTGCAATGACTACAATCTCCTCCATGCATCATCATTCAATAGCATTTGCTTCCATTCCCTCTTTTTTTTATTTTGGAAGTACACCAAAACACCCAGGAATATATAACCATTCAAACAACCAAAGGGTATACCCTGCAAGCCCGTGTCCCCCTCCCCCGCTGCCACCAGCTGTCAGCACACAGCCCCTCTCCCTCCCTGAGTCCAGAGTCCCCAGCTGCTCCATCTTTCCATGTCATCATTTCTGCTTCCATCTCTGGTGTCGCTGCTTCTCTGGATAAGGTCCCAAGGTCCTCCACTCCTGGACTGCAAGATCAACCACTCCCCTCCTTTTGTTACAAAATGTCTACCTTTACATTTCCAACACTCACAGTCAATCCTGATAACAATTATTCACTAATGAACCACAAGAGTCTTATCCCCATCTCCTTTCACCAGCCCCATCCAGACAGGTTGGAAACCACTCGGTAGAGATTCTACCTTGAGACAAGTTTGCATTTGCCAATTATTCATAATTTTCGTTATGCATCCCCACCTTCTCCTTTAAATTCTCTTGCCAAGATATTGGACATTGACCATACACCACTGATTTTACACACCACTCTAAGAACAATAAGGGTTCAGTAACCACTAGAGAAACTATACTACATGTGGGTAAGGGCCCTGTGTGTCACTGGAATTTTCCGATTTCAGAAATTATCTCATGTCCAATAAACTAGATTGCTGATCTAGTCATCGGTTTTACAACTACAGCAACCAGCACAGTGGCATGGTGCTATAGGATAACTCCTGGACTGCAAGGTCAGTTTGAACCTCAAAGTTGGTGGTTCAAATTCACCCGTCGCTCCTTGGAAACCATATATGGGGTCACTATGAGTTGGAACCCACTCGATGGCACTTTACACAACAACAGTGTAAATGACCTCACCTGACTTCTGTACACAAGGAAACAAACATGAGCATCTAAACTTAACTGGGATCCAACACAATGAATGTTGACGGGATCAAACTTCCTGAAAACAATTCATCCCTGCCCAGCAAAATGTCGGTAAATTCTCTGCCTTTCCTGGAATATGTGTGTCTAGTATCATTGACAAGAGTTATAAGCAAAGGAATTATAAATCAGGGCTGTTGTTTTTAGATGCCGTTGAGTCAGTTCTGACCCATAGCTACCCCATGTAGTAGAACAGAACAAAACACTACTTGGTCCTACACCATCCTCAAAATTGCTACCACACTTGAGCCCATTGGTGCTGCCACTGTGCCAATCAGTCTTGATGGGGATCCCCTCTTTTTCATTGACCTTCCACTTTATCAAACATGATGTCCTTCTCCAGAGACTGGTCCCTCCTGACAGTATGTCCAAAGTATTAGAGATGAACTCTCACCATCCTGGCTTCCCAGGAGCACTCTGGTTGTACTTCTTCCAACACAGATCTGTTAGTTCTTTTGACAGTCCATGGTACTTTTCATATTCTCCTCCAACACCATAACTCAAATGCATCAACTCTTCTACAATCTTCCTTGTCCACTATCCAACTTCCACATGGATAAGACAAAGTTGGGCAATGACTAAGGAAGATTTATCAGGTACCTTGTCCCCAGAATAAAAGCTGATACTAAATCAATTCTATCTTGTATCTTTGGTTTGTTGTTTCTCTGGAAAATCAATCTCAGGCTTGCAAATCAAACCGCATTCTAGGTTGCAAACTTCAAAATAACTTTTGTTACTCTAATGAATACCAAAAAGAACACATATTTCATGCTCAAAGAAACTTAAGATAACCTTTAACTTCCTCAGAGAACACTACAGGAAACATATGTCAATATGGAGCACGATTTGTAGTCATCTGATTTTACTTCCCATGCTCATATGCATGTTGCCAAAATCACAGGCAAAAGACATCATTTTGAGGTTCCCAGTACTGAGTCCTCTAGCTGTAGCGTCTATTTGTGTAGTGAAGTTTACAAAGCAGGATCTCAAACTGTTTGCAATGAAGCACACTTTGTAGAAACAGCACATTCGTAGTTCGTCTTCCTTCCCTTGACATTTGTCCCTCCAGGAAAGGACAAAGGAATAATCATGTTTCTGTACATGTATCCCTAACAAGTTAGAAAGGATCAATAGTTGGAGAAATTCTCAACTCTATTCAAAACTAGCGTCTCTTCAATTTGGTGAGAGGTCAAAAAAAAAAAAAACTTCCAAGGATTTAATATGGAACATGGAAGCTGTTTAACAACAATCGATATGCACAGGACTGAATACAATTCTGGGGAATGAGATTTTTGTTTTAAAAGAGAGTGAAGGGGAGAGCTAATTGTTTCAATAATTCTTGTTTGCTTTGTTTTAGAGTATGTAGTCTTTTTTAAATTAAACAACAAAGAACCATGGAAGCTTTAAAGGTAAGGCAGGTCGATTTCCAGGAACCAGGTCTGTTTTCCAGGGTCTGAGTGGTGACAGCATCAGAGCAACATACAGGTAAGGGTATCCAGGTGAAGCAGAGTGTGTCATTAGGTGGCTCCAGGCTCCCAGATAGCTGACAACACTGGTTTCCTGGGAGACGACTATTAGCCTCATATAGCAAGCACTGGACTGTAAACCACAAGGACTGTGGTTAGAGCCCATGAGTCTCTCTGCTCTCTCGAAGATTTAAAGCCTCATACAGGGTCGCTATGGGTTCGAACCAACTCGATGGCACTTAATAACAAAAACAACAGGGTCGCTAGGAGTCAGAACTGACTCGATGGCACTTAATAACAACAACAACAGGGTCGCTAGGAGTCGGAACCGACTCGATGGCACTTAATAACAAAAACAACAGGGTCACTAGGAGTCGGAACCGACTCGATGGCACTTAATAACAACAACAACAGGGTCGCTAGGAGTCGGAACCGACTCGATGGCACTTAATAACAACAACGATTGCCTGAAAGGTTCTGCAGGTCAGTTCACCAGAGATCAGTCACAACCTATCACCTTCACCCATGAGCTCTGGAGAGCAGTTCACCAATAGAGCCTGCGCAGAGGACTGCCTGCAGCTACTGAGCCACACTTTTCCTTCAAGGCGCAGCTCTTTGGGGAGACAATTCACACTTGCCTATCACTGCTGTGGAGTTGGGGGAGGGGGGTGTTTGCTCTTGTTAAGTGCAGTTCATGCAATTCCTAGCTAACCTCTAAACCTATCTCTGTGAGCCCAGAGATAATCCAGGGTCTCCCTGGTGGTACAATCTCCCGCAGAATCGTCCTAAAAAGATAGCATTACAAAATGCTCCACTTCTGCCAGCAAATCCTATCTTTAAGACTCTAAAGCACTTGGCAAAACACTCAAATTCCTCTTACATGAATCTCATAAGACATAGGAAGCGCTTGTGTCCAATAAATCAGCCCAGAGCACTTTTATGGAAGATAAAACATGCACACACATATACACACATACCTGAATGAATACATATACACTTAAAAACAAAAAGCAACTCATGACTGCCTCAAAGAAGATCATGACATAATGCCATAACAGTTCTCTCGTCAATAACATGTTCATCTTTTTAAATTAACTAGCCACATGGTAAACAAATGGAACAGACTTGTTGGTAAAGATCAACCACAAGGTTCTATTGATCGAGATTGAAAAGTGACTGACCTGAAAGTCGTCATAAGGAAAAAGCAACATCTCCCTCAGACAGTCGTTCAAGATTTGCGTCTTCTTCTGAACAATGACATTTTCATAGTCGAGTGGTTCAATTAGCTTTGGTTTTGCCTGGAAAGAACAAAAAAGAAAATAATTGAAACATTGTTATAGATACATATAATTTCTTAAGATTAATTTCTTAGGTTCTGCCAGAGCTAAATTTCCAGAATGGCTCCAGCCACACCAGCACCCAGCTTGGGCCTAAACTCCTAATGCACCCACAAAACTGGCAAGACAGCTGCCATCAAGTCACTTCCAACGCACGGCAACCCCAACACATCCACAGACCTGACAAGCTTTTCTGAAATCTTCTTCTCTGAGTGTCTCAATATCTCTATGTATCCTGAAATAGCTAACTCGTCAAACCGTTTGTAAGACCTAAAACATAGGAGCCTGGCTAATGTAGTGGGTTACACATTGGGCTACTAGGTCAGCAGTTTGAATCCACAAGCTGTTAGGCAGGAAAAGATGAGGCTTTCTGCTCCTATAAAGATTTACAGCCTCGAAAACCCTATGGTGTTGTTGTTGTTATGTGCCGCGGAGTCGGTTCCGACTCATAGCGACCCTGTATAGGGTTTCCAAGGCTGTAAATCTTTACGGTAGCAGAAAGCCTCATCTTTCTCTCACGAAACAGCTGGTAATTTCAAACTGCTGACCTTGTGGCTCGCAGCCCGATTCGTAACCACTACACTACCAGAGCTCCTTCGGAAACCCTATACAGGGTCGCTTATATGTTCGAACCAACTTGATGACATGCAGCAGCAACAAACACAGGGAGCTCTGGTATGGCACTGTAGGATAATCACTGGACTTGTAACTGCAAGTTCGGCAGTTCAAATCCACCAGGCGCTCTTGGAACCCCTACACAAGGTTGCTATGAGTCCAAACCGACTTTATAGAATACAGCAACAACATGAATATAAAAGCAGTATGAAAATCAAGCCTGTCAGAAAAATGTAAGCTGGACTCAATCCAGGAAAGCAGAAATTAAAAAAACAAAAATGAACCACTTAAACTCAGGTTTGTGTTTAGATCTCAGGGGTTAGGGGTGTTCACTCAGAGCACTGAGTAGAACCAAGTGGGGAAAGGATGACGATCACATGTCTTTTCTAGCTATTTCCACAGTGAGTCTTCTCAGTACAGTTTCTTTCATCTATCTTCCGCATTACCAAGTGTTTATTGATCATTTTCCAAGTGCAGGCACGGTCTGCGATTTGTTGTTAGCTGCCCTCAAGTTACCTCTGACTCATGGCAACCTTAGGAACAACACACTGAAGTGCTGCTTGGCCCTGGGCCAGTCTCACAACTGCAGCCACGTTCAAGTCCATTGTCACAGCCACCATACCAATCATCTCACCCAGCGAGGGTCTCCTCAACACTCACCAGCCCTCTACTCCACCCTCCTCTAGTGACAGGTGCCTTCCAATGACGTGTTCAAAGTGAGTGAGCCGGACAATGTTCTGCTCTTATCCATAGGGTTTCCATTCACTAATTGCTCCCCAGTCTTAGCTTAGAAGCTCTGGTGAAGCCTGTCCACCATGGGTGACCCCGCTGATATATCTGAAATACTGGTGGCAAATTTTCTGCATCATAGCAACACACTGACAGACAAGTGGTTAGATGGATTGGAATGTTGTTGTCGTCAAGTGCCACTGAGTCTGTTCCGACTCATACCAACCCTGTATAACATTTCCAAGGAGCAGCTGGTGAGTTTGAACTGCTGACCCTGTAGTTCAAATTGACTTGCAGATAAGCATTAATCCTACAGTTCCGACTTAACAGCAATTGGTACACAGTTTCTGAGACTTTAAAATCTTTGTGGGATAAGAAAGCCTCATCTTTCTCCTGCAGAGTGCTTGGTGGACTCTGGCCACTGACCTAGTAATCTGCAGTCCAGTGCTTACCCTACAGAAGTACAGCATTCTCTAGAACAGGTTGGGGATAAACAAGCTGGACTATAGTACAGTTTGCTAAATACTAAAAAGACATATATACAAGGGAGCTTCAAAAAGTTCATAGAAATGAAACGATAGATGATGGATGAATGTAAAGCTAATGTTCTCCCATGTAAACTAGCACATAATTCACAATAAAACATTAAATAAAAAGTTCATAGAAAAATAGAATTGAAAGATAATGAAAATTTTCCATGCATTTAAAGTTCCCTCATAAATGTAGACTCTGAAGCCTGAGGAGAGTGTAGATCTCCAAAATGGAAGGGATCTTGGTCCCTGAATCACTGTGTCAAAGGCTGACTGCTTAAAACAGAACTAGCCCCACCCCGCCCTCCGCCACACAAGAATGCAATAATCTATTGATTTCAACCACTGAGATGCCACAGTTTTTTGGTGGAAGCTGAGTTACCAAAAGGTGAACGATACCAGTTATCACTGGATTGCATCCGAGCAATTATTTAGCCACTGAAAACCTTATGACTAGCAGCGGAACACTGTCAGATAGCATCAAAATACTGACCACTGAAACATGATGAAGAGCACCAGAATCTTGTCAGATACAGTGCCGGAAGATGAGCCCCTCAGGTTGGAAGGCACTCAAAATACAACTCTTTTCAACGTAGAGTTGACAATGATGATGTAAATGGAATAAAGCTTTCAGAACCTTCATTTGCTGATGGGGCACAACTCAAAATAAGGAGAAACAGCTGCAAAACATCCATTAATAATAAAGTAGGCAGACCCCCAAGGAGATGGATTGTCACAGTGGTTACAGCAAATGGGTTCAAGTGAGACTGGCACAGAACAAATTGTGAGATGAGCTCAATTGTGCAGAAGATCGCTCTGGGTCGGAACTGATGTGATGGCACCTAACAGTGACAATCAAGGAGCTCTGGTAGCATAGTGGTTATGAATCGGGCTGTGAACCTCAAGGTCAGCAGTTCGAAACTACCAGCTGTTCTGTGGGAGAAAGATGAGGCTTTCTGCTCCCGTAAAGATTTACAGCCTCAGAAACCCTGTACAGGGTTGTTATGAGTCAGAACCGACTCCATGGTACTTAACAACAACAGCAGCAACAATCAGAGTCCAGTTGTGGCGCTGTGGGTTAATGCGCCAGACAGCAAAGCCGTTTGAACTGCAAGGTTGGCAGTTCAAGCTCACCAGCTGGTCCTCAGAAATCCTATACAAGGTCACTATGGGTCGGAACTGACTCGACGGCACTTAACAAGAGCTACAATCACCTCCATGATGAGATTTAACATAATTCAATCAGCCCTATGAGATGATCTGATGTGATCAGCCCATGTCCAATATAATTATCCAATGTGTTGTATCTCCTCACTCCTGTGATGTTAATGAGGTCGGGTGCAATCTGTAGGATTTAGCTGTGTCTTGAACCAGTCTCTTCTGAGATATAAAAGGAGAGAGAAGTGAGCAGAGAAAGAGGTACCCACTATCACCCAGAAAGCAGAGCTGGGAGTAGACTGAATGCAACCCTTTGGACCTGGGTCCCTGTACTGGGATGCTCCGAGAGCCAGGGAATGAATGATTGATCTAAGACACATGGAGCTCTCCAAGGAATGCTGGGCCCACAGAAGCTGAAAGGAGACAGGGACTTTTCCTGGGAGCGCGGTACTCCAGCCTCAGACTTCTAACTTCCTTAACTGTGAGAGAATGAATTTCTGCTTGTTGAAGACTTTCACATCTGGTATTTCTATTGTGGAATTGCAAGGTAACTAGGAAATTTGCCTTGCAGGCAGGAGGCTTAGGTTTGATTCCTGGTCAATGCATTCACATTCAGCCACCACCCATCATTGGAGGCTTGTGTGCTGCTGTGAGGCTGAACAGGTTTCAGTGGCGCCTCCAGGCTAAGAAAGAGTAGGAAGAAAGGCCTGGTGATCTTCCAAACATAAGCCAGTGAAAACCCTATGGATCGCAATTGTTTGGTCTGCAACCAGCTGTGAAGACAGACAGCATAGAACCAGGCAGTGTTTCACCCTGCTGTGTGTGGGGTTGCCTCAAGTTGACAACAGCTAATAACAAATGCTGTGGATATTAGAACTGCCTTGCTTTTTGGTGCCAGTGTGCAACTTTCAAGGTACTTTTCACACGGATTATCACACTAAATTCCTCAACACCACAACAGAGCTGCAAGAAGCCAGCACTCCGATATTACTGAGGCTGCAAACAGGATCAGAGGTTGAGCAAATCATCTGAAGCGTCCACCAAGTCATCAGCAAGTTCAGGTTAGAGAGCAGGTCTTTTGTCCTACAATATCTTAACTAGCTCCCACAGTGGGCTACTCTTTTAACTATCTGTGCTCACAAATGCTCAACTATGGTCAATGTGTGAAGGAAACGGATTATGCCTGTTAACCAGGAAAGCCAAGAACGTGACTTCAACACTAAGGGAAAGCTCAGAAAAGATTCACATGTCTTCTTTAGTGGCAGGGATTGTGGAGATGTGAGACCGGTACCAACCCTGGAGTCCACGTGGTGTTGTAGGATCAGCACCAGGCTGCTAATCACAGGGTTGACAGTTCAAACCCACCAAGCGCTCCTTGGAAACCCTAGACAGGGTTGCTATGAGTTGGAACAGACTCGATGGCACTTAGCAACCAGCACAACCACAACAACTAAGCTCTAGGTCATTTAATGACATAGGGGCAAGAACCCGAATTGGGGCAGAGGGTTTCAGCATCACAGGGGAGCATGGTCCAGAACAAAATCACTGAGGTCAAAGAAAACGAATCTGCTGAACCCAACTCACCAGCAACCTAAACAAAGAACAAGACCCAAACCACTTCTCTTCTATGTGTGGTTTATTGTTGTTGTTAAGTGCCATAGAGTCAGTTCCGACCCGTAGTCATCCTGTGTCGGGTTCCTGAGAGGCAGCTGGTGAGCCCGAACTGCCAACCTTGTGGTTCAAACCAACTCTGAAGTTCAGCGCATTAACCCACAGTGCTACACCAGGACTCCATGTGGCTTCTTAGAAAGAAGAGATTATCAGAAGAGAGAGCAGAGAGAAGAGAGAGGTTGCAGAATGAAGACTGATGAGGGGAGAGAGGAAATGGGGAGCAGAAGTGGGAAGAAGAAATAAAAGGAGCTGGGAGGCAGAAGATCTAGAGAAGGTAAAAACATTAGGAGAAAAATAAAAATAGAAAGATGCAAAAAGAAATGAAACGAGAGAGGGATCAAGGAGATGAGGAAGTGGGTCCATGGTAATTCACCAGGGGTAAGGAGTGAACCACCTATTTCTTATTCTCTTTAAACTGATAATTCACTGGTTGCAGCTGTTCACTGCTCAACTCCACTCAGCTTTTCCAGGTGCTAACATGAGTGGGAAAACAGCCCCCCAGGGTAGGGAACTGATTGGCCTACAGCATCAACAGTAACAATAATGCCCTACTAACAACAAAACGTAAGGTTAAATGGCCAGTTATGGCTGAATGGATACTGGAAATCTACTTAGGGAGGTGAAAATATTTTGAAACTAGGCAGTGGTACTAATTGGACAATGTTGCAGATGAATTTCAATAATATTACTGAACTGTGCACTAAAGATGATTAAAAAGATAAACACTACACACACACACACACACACTCATATATATCTTTTATACTCACAATAAAAATGAGAGACAAGAGAAAGAAAATGAACCTGTGTTGGAAGTCCTGCCACTCTTGGTTTAGGACAGGTTTGGGCCTTTTGTTTTTACTTGTGGTAAAATACATATAAAGTAAAATTTAGGATTGCAACCAGTTTAAGTGAGCAGTTCAGGGGCATTAATGACACCCCCAATGTTGACTAACCATCTGTTTCTGAAAGTTGATCAAACGCATCCTTGGTTTTTAATGCTATCTAAAAACAGACTTAAGGTTAGTTCTTCCCTCGGTAAAAATAGCTCTAATAGCAATGTTCTTGATTTTTCTATCTTCAATAGAAAACTGGAATTACCCCAATCAGCACCATCATGGATAAAACTGCTCTAGGCCCTCAGCACCACCTTCTGAAGTTCTGAGACATCACCAGTTTGGATTTTAAATGTTGGAGGAGACGGTGCCTTTCAGTCGCCAACATGGACAGTGTGAGACTCTCCATGTACGCACAAATCCTTCAGCTTTCTGCCTTACTTGGAGATTTAAAAGGTCCTTTTATCTATGAACACTCATTACTCAGGTTCCTTGAAAAATCAGAATGGGAGAGGGCAACTTTCTATCCACAAAAGCAGGCAGTACTAGAATTATGAACATCCCACTTACTGAATAATCGTATTTGTCCTCTGTTGTTGTTAAGTACAGTCGATTCCAACTCATAGCAACCCTGGCTAGTGTTTCCAAGGAGCAGCTGGTGGGTTTGAACTGCTGAACCTTGTGATTCCCAGTCCAGGGCTGATCCTACAGTGCCACACCAGGAATCCATTTGTCCTTGAATGTTATGCAAATTTGCCCTCACTTTGATTTTTGTTTTTGTTGTTGTTAAGTACCTAAGTACCATGTGGAGTCAGTTCTGACTCATAGTGACCCTGCAAAGAATTTCTGAAGCTGTAAATCTTTATGAGAGCAGAAAGTCTCATCTTTCTCAGGCGGAACGGTTGACAGTTTTGAACCGCCAACCTTGAGGTTAGCAGTCCGATTCGTAACCACTACGCTACACAACAAATTCTTCATTGCAATTACCTTCCCTTGCTGCACAAGCAGATTTAAAATTGTTGAAAAGGTTTTCCCACACTAATGACTAAATAAAACCAAAGGTACTTGTTCCTTATTTACGTACAAATTGGACTTACAGACACATTTAGGACTGGATCTTGTTTGCTTATAATGTACAACCAAACCCACTGCCCTCAAGTTAATTTCAACTCAGAGACCTTGTGCAAGCTTTTGGAGTTTGTAAATCTTTATGGGAGCAGAAAGCTTTTCTCTCTCTCCTGCAGTGCACCTGGAGGGTTTGAACTGCCCACAATGCCACCAGGGCTCTTTAATCTATACCAGTGATTCTCAAAGAATGGTCATATTATCAGCATTCCTTAAGAACTTGTCATAAATGTAAACTCTTAGACTTCACCCCAGTCTTAAATAAAAAACGTTAGGGGTGCGACCAGCAACCCTGTTTTTCAGGGGTTTCTGAGTCTGAGATGGTTTGAGATGGTCTCCAAGGGTTACAACCCCAGGAACTGTGTTAGAAATTCAGAGAAGAACTAGGGAGCCCTGGCCTACTCTTCTAAATCTCCATGGGGGTCCAGAGCCCTTTGAAATTCTGGGCTCACTTTCTTCAGAAAATCGAAAACGTTATACACAGTTTTGGGTGGAGGATTATAATTCTCTGAAGAACTGAGTTTAAAAAGCCTTCAACTGGTGACAGATGCAGGCGTTTGTGTTGTTGTTGTTGTTAAGCGCCTTTAAGTCAGTTCTGACTCACAATGATCCTGTATAGGGTTTCCAGCTGGTGAATCCGAACCGCCATGCTTACAGTCTGGCGTACCATCTCACAGCTAGCCTGGGACTCTTGAATTCTTTAATATAGTGCGAGGTGCTGACAAGTTAAGGAAGAAAGGTTGAGCAGGCTGCCACCCTGAGCCTGCAACCCTGAGCCTGCAGACCTTCTTGGCTTCACCCAGGAAATGAAGCTTCCAAAGTGTTGAAAGAAGAGTAAGAAGTCTACAGGGCTGGCAAGGGTTTGAACTTGTTGTTAAGTGCCGTCGAGTCGGTTCCGACCCATAGCAACCCTGTACAGGGTTTCCGAGGGTGTAAATCTTTACGGGAGTAGAAAGCCTCATCTTTCTCCCGCGGAGCGGCAGGTAGTTTCGAACCGCTGACCTTAAGGTTCGCAGCCCGATTCGTAACCACTACGCTACCAGAGCTCCTTAAAAGGGTTTGAACTAGCAAAGGACAATGGAGTCCTGGTGTGGTGCTGTAGGATAAGCACTGAACTGCTGGGTCAGTTTGAACTGAAAGGCAGGTTGAACTGAAAGGTTGTTGGTTGAAGTCCTCTATCTGCTCCTCGGAAACCCCATACAGGGTAGCTAAGAGTCAGAACTGATTCAACAGCACAAAACTGCAACAAGGACAATGGAGCCCCCAGGCTAGGCAGATGTACAGGTTTGGGTCGTACACCTCTACCCATGTGGACCCAGCATGTAGAAGTTCAGCTCATGGTGTCAGACCCACACCTGTGCCCGGCTGAGACAATCGAGTCCCACCTGCGCTAGACCACAAGTCCTGCGTCTGATCTCTGTATTAGCAGGCAACCTTTGAAAAAGATGATGCTGATTGAAATATATAATCAATCACGAAAGTACAAAAATTAGAGGATGTCACGTATATGAAATACCTGTAATAGTAAAGGTACAGGGAACAGTTTTATTACTGGTTACAAAGGGCAAGAGAGAGCAGGGAGGGGAAGTCATTGTTTAGGGAGCAGTGAGCTTCTGTTTATGGTGATGGGAAATTTGTCAATGATAGTGGAAATGCAACATGATTAACGTAATTGATACCATTCAACTGGGCATGTGAACAAGTGGTGAATTGGCAAATGTGTTCCATCTATCGGGCTTCAAAAAGTTCATGGAAAAATTCCATTATCTTTTAATTCCACTTTCCCATGAACTTTCTGAAGCTCCCCTTGTATCTTTGCAATAATGACAACAACAAAGATCAAGAAAAAACGAAAATGAAAGCACCACAGAAGTGAGGCAAGCAATGAATTGATTAAAAATGTGCTATTTTCCCTAGATTTCTGAAATGTATTATTTTAGTAAGCTTTTTAAAATTTGTAGTTTGTTGTGCTTGTTTTCCAAATTCTCATTATTCACATCCATGCCTTGTTTCATTTTTGTAATTCTGAATTATTTTTCTTAAAGACGACTCCAAAAGTTTTAAGCTTTTTCTATACCCACATCTGGATTTGCCTCTGTAGGATCACATGTGCAAGAAACATAGTTGCTAATCAAACAACACGTAGTCAAGTACAGTGATTAAAACAGGTGAGTTGTGCAGTCACGTGATCTGTGGTTTGCATAAATTGAGTTTAAGGCGTGTAAAGCGCTTGGCGCAAAACCTGGCCCACAGTAAGTAGGCACATACTTAGGCTGATATTAGTACTGATGCTGTTACTGAATGTACTGCTTGCAAGACAGCGATGCCTTGGTCATTTGGTGGTTTCGCTTTTTTAAAAGTGCTGCACATACATTTGATCTCACCAGCCAGTCTGTTTACAGAAACATTCCTCCACCCACCCAGAAGATATGAAACAACAGACACCAATGGCAGGAACATTAACCAACAAGGAAAAACAAGACAAAACATAGTGGAAATGGCATTAATAAATAAAGACGACATTGAAGTTCAGGGACTGAGCCCAAGGAAAACATTAATAGATGTTTACATTATTAACCGAACTGGCTATTGATGGAGGCTGTGTCAGGAAGGATCAAGAAGAAAAAAGTAGAAGGGTCAAATGTACACAGAAACACTTTAGACCCACCCCGTTAGGGCTGCCTCCTGAAAGCAGCAGGATTTAAGAGCATTCTAATGGAGTCCTGGTGTGGTGCTGTGGGTTAATGCGCCGGACGATAAAGCCATTTCAACTGCAAGGTTGGCGGTTCAAGCTCACCAATCGCTCATTGGAAACCCTATACAGGGTCGCTATGGGTCAGAACCGACTTGACAGCACGTCACAACAACAACAAGGAGAAGAAAGGAAGCAGGTGGCAAACCTCAAGGGACCCTTTTCACAGAGCATTGTATAGAACTCAGCCCAGGGGAGAAGACTGTTGTTGCTCTTAAGTGTCATGGAGTTGGTTCTGACTCAGAGCAACCCTGTATCAAGTTTCTGAGGAGTGGCTGGTGAACGTGAACCACCAGCCTCATAGTTCAAACCGACCTTGCGGTCCAGGGCATTATCCTACAGCACCACATCAGGACTCCAGGGGGAGAAGATAGAAGATGGAGGCTAAGAGTCCTGATATCCACAGGAGGTTTCACAAGAAAGAATTAAAACCTTGGTTTCTGTGGAGAACCTCGAGTCATGGGACCCCAGTGGTTGTGGAAAGGGGACTCCTCACCTTACCGTTGTTAGGATCCACAGACCCATGGCAACGCTGGGCACTAAGTGCTGTCCTGTCTCCACAAACAGTTGTGAATCTCACTATTGTGATCCACTGGGTTTTATTAGTGGGTTTTTGGAACTCAACCTCAGGCTTCTCTTCCTAGTCTGTCTTATTCTAGAAGCAATTCTGAAACATGTTCAGCATTATCGCAACCCATAAGCCTCCACTGACAGGCGGCTGACCTGTGAGGTACAGTGACAACAACAAAACAAACCCCACTGTCACTGAGTGGATTCTGACTCACAGCGACCTGTACAAGGCTTCCAAGGCCGAACAAAGGGCCTCTTCTGACTCCCTTGGAACGGCTGACGGATTTGAACCGCTGACCTAGCTATTAACAGTCCAGTGCTTACACTACAGCACTGCAAGGACTCCTTATGAAGTGCATTGGCTAGAAAACAACAACACATGTCTGCTGTACGTAAGGCAACAATTCTACCACTAATGCCTTCATCTTCATCACAATGTTGCTGTTGTGAGCCATTGGATAGGCTAGACCCACAGTGACACCGCACAGAGTGGCTGGTGGACCGGTACTGCCAACTCTGTGGTTAGCAGTTCAGTGCTTATCCTATAGCACCACACCAGGACTCTCTTCATCATAATTGTTAAGTACTATCAAGTCCTTGCTGACTCTGTGACCCAGAATAATGTTTCCAAGGAGTAGCTGGTGGGTGGATTTGAACCACTGACATTGTGGTTAGCAGTCTAGGGCTCATCCTAGAGTAACACACCAGGGCTCATTATAACGGGAGGTACTAAAACAATGGCCTAATGGGCAGAAACGGGCACAGGGTTAGTCCCTGAGACCCAGGTCTCACCAGTGTCCCATTTATGGGCAAAGGCAAAGGACAAAACAGCAAACATCCAGTGATCCCATTTGACTAGAGCTTTCACAATGCTAAAGAGGATAATTCTAGTTTCGTAGCCATTAACCTCCCCTCAGGCTCTCTGAGCCCAGTTACTCCTGTAAGTACATCTGCCGCTTGGTTTGACTGTCTGACATGCCTGCAAATTGAAATTCCAGATCAAAAGGCAATCAGAAGCCAGGGAATCTTTTCAGTGCCAGGAAAATGACATTCCTCTGGAATCTAGCAGACCTGTACAGTTTCTGCCCACAAAATGAGTTCAGTTTTGGCCCAACATGCAACAGACCTCAGAAACCTTGGGAAGAGCAAAGCTTAAAGCTTCACTTACCCCACTGCTCTTCCCTCAGACACAAGAGCTACCTGTGAACAATCCAATCGTTTATTTCATGCCCTTAGGTCTCTAGAAATTAAACATAAGTATACACTCAATCCCATGTGCTGCCAAGCTTCTTGAAATAAACTAAGGAAATGGCCACGAGTGGAGCATTCTATTGTAAGAAATGAGAGATTTATCGTCTCTGGTAGTAAAGAATTTAGAACTTCCTTGATTTATCAACATGACTATAAGTGCTACTTGATCAGTTGAAGGATGAAAATGCTTCATGAAGATTTAGTCCATTTTCAAAATGGCGCATCTCTCAATGGTGCCAACAGGACACCAGCACTGTTGGAAGTGGGCATTGGCGGGATGGACACACACAGTTTGTTGTAAGAAGAAGGGGCTGAGAGTGTGGGCCACATGGCGTCTTCCTACACTAGCATGACCCTCACTGCACACGAGGAGGCTTCAGAACATTCATGGACAAATGGAGTTTGAAAATTATGGACTCTCCCCATGAACTTTTTGAAGCCCCCTTCTACTTACACCATGCAACTTTTTTTTGAAATTGTCAAATTTGAACGAAGAACCTTCATGTTCCTATAATGAAGGTGAGCACAGGACATTCACAGCTGCCTCCCTTCCTAATGTACACATGTCATTAGCAGGCATGTGTTTATTCCCTCCACAGATATTTACTGAAGTTCTCCAAGTGCACTGTGGGGGACTTTGGGACTGTATGGTAAAAATAACATAGTGGCTGCCCCAGAGATTGGTCCATCCAGAGCAGAACCAAATGGGTGAACAATGAAAGCAACAGGAACACTGGAGGGGCACTTGGCCCACAAGAAGGAACTTGACTTCTCTAAAGGATTATAAATTCCAGAAGGATAAAAACTTCTCTGTTCTATTCACTGCTAACTCCAACACCTGGCATCTTATGGGCATGTAAATAAAAGCACATTGGATGAATGAAGGAATCTAATAATACGGGTGCTTGTTTCATGACCTACTTTACAAAAGGGGGCTGTCAGAGCTGCGTTTAGAAGGTGAACAAGGCAGTCAGGATTCACAGCGGATTGAGGATTCCTGGCAGAGAAAAGGTAGACAACAAGGGAGCATGCTTATGATTTTGTAAGGTCCTAAGGAGCTCTGGTAGCGTAGTGGCCCCGAATCGGGCTGCGAACCTTAAGGTCAGTGGTTCGAAACTACCAGCCGTTCCGCGGGAGAAAGATGAGGCTTTCTACTCCCGTGAAGATTTACACCTTTTGGAAACCCTGTACAGGGTCGCTATGGGTCGGAACTGAACTCGATGGCACTTAACAACAACAACAACAACAAGGTTGCAAAATTATGCATGTGAGTGTGGTGGCAGGGAGTTAAAAAATTAAACAAACAAACAAACAAAATTACGAGTATGAAATGGCTGGGGTCCTTTCCAGGGTCTTGTTTCCAAGACTGAAGCTTAAGTTTGATTAGCGTCTCACAGTAAATCCTCCCCTGTGCATGTTAATAGCTGGGACAGAGCTGCATCAAGGAGGGGCAGGTGGACTCGAGCCGCAAGCCAAGGTCCTGCAGCACTAGTTAGTTCTCTAGGGTACGACAGCGTCACTGGAATCTAACATGACAGAAACTATATATATGAGACCTCTTCTGAAAGGATACTGGATGGGAATACATTAGATTAGTAAACTACTTGGTAGAAGTTGTTGTTGTCAGGTGCCATCAAGTTGGAACCGACTCACAGCGACCCCATGCACAGCAGAACGAAACAATGTCCAATCCTGGGCCAATCTTACTACCGCTGCCACACTTGAAGAGGCCCAAGAGCTGAACAGAAAATTTCAAAGGTCAGCTCGAGAAGATAAAACCAAATACTATAATAAAATATGCAATGAATAGCAGAGAAATATTGGGGTAGAAGAGAGACTCCCAAATGAATATGCCAGAGAATCAGTGTATGGCTAAGCGAGCTAGGGCCTTGGTTTCTCTGATTGTGTGTACAAGACTGGAAATAGAGTGGAGTCGCCTTGACCAGGGGTCACCTCTCCACCTCGGCCCTCTTGCAATCACTTCCGTCTCTCTTCTAAAAGGACAAGCAAATATCTGAATAGTATCTAGTTGAAGAAGGATCCTTGGTGGTACAACAGTTTAGTGCTCAATTGCTAACTGAAAGGATGGCGGTTCTAACCTACCCAGAGGCTCTGCAGGAGAAAGACCTGGAGATCTGCTTCTGGGAAGATCACATCCAAGAAAACCCAATGGGACAGTTCCACTCTGTCAAATGGGATCACAAAGCATTGGAATCAACTCTACAGCACTCAACAACATCCATGTGAGGGGGTACCAAGGAGCACTTCCCAGGGAGTGTCCACATTTCTCAGGGCCACTCCTGAACCCACACAGGGTGTGTGACAAAGTAAGCCAGAGTGAGAGGTAGGTCATGATGAGACGGTCCTTCCATACGAAAGTCAGCAGACAGGAGAAGCAAGAGACGGAGATGTTAAAACTGGATCCCACATCGTCCCCTGACCCAGGCAAATGACCTCCCATCACCTGATAGCACACACTTAGTAAATCATAAGCCGCAAAACAGAATCAGATCCTCATCCATTCAGTTAAGTGCCGTCGAATTGGTTCCAACTCATAGCGATCCTGTAGAGGGTTTCCAAGTAGCAGATGGTGAGCTTGAACCGTGGACCCTGCACTTCAAACTGACCTTGTGGTCCAGCACATTAACACACAGCACCAATAGCTGTTCTTTTCTAGACTGTGCATTAGTGTGTCTAGAAGAATAATCTTAGTGGCTGTTTAGAAGCATGCTTTTTTTCTTCCTACAAGTTAAGAGTTTAGTTAACATGAGAACGTCACACTTGTGCAAACATCAGAACCTGAGATTATTCAGTCTAGCACTTTAGGTTTACAGATGGAAAACTCCAGACACATGGGTGGTTAATGACTTTTCCAGGGTCCTAGGAAGCAGAGCTGGCAGAGCTGGGCAGGGACTCCAGGCCTGAGGATTCCTGGTCCAATCTTGTCTTCTTAGTCCCTAACAAAAGGGCTACCTGTGTTTTAGTTTCTGAACTTTCCTTCTCAGTATGCAGAGACACCCAATATACAAACTGGAAAGAAGAATCTTCCCTTGGTCTGGATTTAGAAGCAGCTTCAAAATTACTTTTCCTGAACATTAAACTGCAACAAGTTAATGATTTGGAGAATGTCTGAGAGAATGCATAATGAAAATCGAACTCTCAGACAACTAAATATATTTCTAACGCTGAAACATGGTGTTATCCTCGGAACAGAATAACACCAAGAATGACACACATGTGAGGATTGTTTTCCTATATCATAAACACGAATAAGATGTTGACTTCGCTTTTTAAACAGCAATGAACAAAACGTGCAAGTTGAGAACTTGTCATTGAGATATTTTATTTCATAGAGAAATGTATTTGTGAAACTTGGACATTCAGATTCAATCCATATGAGGTAAGGGAAAAATTCTGGGTTTTGTATTTGTCATTTCTATAGACAACTATGGCTTCCCCCAATTTTTCTTTTATGACTGAAATGAACAGATATGAAGGCTCTATGACAAGATGACAAAACAGTAACAAATAGGAAATGGTGTGGCAGAAATGTAAAGATGGAACTGAAGTCATAAAGATAATAAAATAGCAATGCCAATTAACTAGAAGGCACACAGGCTGCCTGCAAGGGCTTCAGCTGTGCTACACGCCGATGCTGCAGAAAATGCTAATGAAGACAAGAAGGCAAGGCAGAGACTTAGGGGAATGACTCCACCCACCGTCATGGAGTCACATGAGGGGAGAATGAGTGAAATCAGAGTCTCTCTCTTGCAAATACAGCACAGGGAGTGTCTCTGTTCTGGTCCAAAGCGGGGATGGGTTGAGAGGCAAAGAAGGGTGTAAGGAGATGGAGGAAAAGACAGACAGAGCCTGGGGCGGGCGGGGGGCAAGGCAAAGCCTGGGTCTCACAGAAAGATACCAGGACCTAGGTTTCTAATCCTGCCTGTCATTTGCCCCACCTAGAAAACGAAAGCAAGCAAAGAAAAAGATGTACAATGGCACTTGTAGAAATATTTCAATCACAAATCTTCACCAGCCAATGTTTTTCTCTCCCTCCACCCCGCCCCCTTTTTTTGTTGTTTTTTGGCATTGTGGCCTGAAACTACTAAATTAACAAGAGCTATTTCTGGAACAAGGAAATGAAGAGGTCAAGTAATTACGCTAAAAGGTTCCCCAAACTGGATACAGTTCGATTTTAATACAACTTACATTAAGCTACTTATTTTAAGATACTGGGGGCAGAGTGTGGAATATTGTTAATATATAGCTACTTCATAAAATAGCTTCTGCATATTCCGATATGCCAGTATAGATACCTGTTAAGAAAAGAGCAGGTGTGGAGAATCAGAATTACTATTCTAGTCCTAAATATTTTGACTCTTGTTGGAGCTGGCTGGAAAACACCTGGGGTTCATTATACCAGGGCCTAGTCACTGCCATTGAATTGTTTTTGATTCATAGTGACCGGGAGCTGATCTGATGTTAGCAGTCCAGGGCTTATCCTACAGAGCCACCAGAACTTCTTTATGCTGGGACAGTGGTTCTCGAAGTTAGGTTACATCAACCACATCAGATGGGAAGCAGAGAGAACTGCAAAGTCCCCCAGACCTGTAGAATGTGTAACTTTAGGGTTGGAGAGCAGCAGTCTGTTTTAACAAACATTCCAGGAGATTCTGATGCATAGTTAAGGTTTAGAACCATAAACAAATCCGCCTCAACATTTCATATTTAAAAGTATTCTTCAAAGACCCAGGCACCATACCTTATTGACTATGTGGCCTTGGGGACGTGACTGACTTAACCTCTCTGAATACTGTATCTGCTGCTGAAAATGGGAGTAGCAACACTTCCCTTGATCACCATCACAGGGTTAATCGGCCTGATACAGTGGACCTGGAGTCCTGGTGTGGACACAAGGTCGGTGTTTCAAATCTACCGGCCGCTCCTCGGAAACCCTAGACAGGTTGCTATGAGTCAGAACTAACCAGAAGACACTTAACAACAGAGGTTCTGGGGAGGCTAGGGAGTCAACATGCCCAGCTGAAAACCAAAGGTTCACATCCACCCAGAGGAGACTCACCCCCCAAATATCACCAAACCCACAGCCATCTTGTAGATTCTGACTCATAGCGACCCTATGTAGGGTTTCTGAGGCTAGAAATCTTAACAGGAGCAGAAAGTTGCTGGTGGATTCAAACTGCTGACCTTGCAGTTAACAGCCAACATGTAACCTGCTACACCACCAACTTCAGAAAAATGAGGTACCAAACATCCTAAGGCACACAGTTCTACCCTAACACACATGGGGTCTCCTTGGTGACAACTGAAAAAACAAAAACCAACCAATCACAGTTAGGAACTCACCCAATAGTAGCCATTACTTGTGGTTCTGATTTCACTGAATTTTAGCCACACACGCACGCACGCGCACACACACACACCTTTGTTAATGACACAGGCACAATGCCTGTAAAGCTGCCCTAAACTCTGTAAGGTGCCATCATTATCACTTTAAAGATGCAGAAGCTCAGAAGAGTTACCTGGCTTCAGTCCGCACAGATGGCCTTACAGAGATCCAAACCCTCGGTCTCCTGGCCCCATGCGCAGCATCTTTCCCATCACCCACCAGCAGAAAGGAAGCATGCTGGATTTCAGATTTCTAGGGCAGGAAGCAGCTCCCCAGGGTTCCTTATTTCTCATTGCAGGAGAAATGTTATCAACGCTCCACACTCCAGTCTCCACATCTCCAAGCAGATGAGAAGCCCGGCTAGTGAGGTCCAGAAATGTTAACTGAATTCAACAGCCCAGGGAGAGATCAAGGGCAATGTCCCTTCAAGAAAAATAATAATTTTCTCCTTCATGACTATTAAATATTATGCCCTAAAATACTGAAAGTTCCTGAAGAATCAGGTTTGGATATATACAATGGGGCTTTAAAAAAATCATGGAAAAACGAAATAAAAAGATAATGGAATTCTCCCAAGAACTTTTTGAAGTCCCCTCATATTAATGCTGGTAAGATACTCATTTGCATTACCATCAAATTGATGCATTTGAGTTACAGTTGGTATTGGAGAAGAATATTAAAAATAGCATAGACTGCTACAGGAACAGACAAAGCTGTGTTGTAAGAAGTACAGTCCGAATGTTCCTTAGAAGCCAGATTGGTGAGAAAACTTCTCTCATACTTCAGACATTTTATCAGGAGGGACCAGTCCCTGAAGAAGGACATCATCTTTGGTAATGTGGAGAGTCAGCAAAAAAGAAGAAGACCCCAAAGAGATGGATTGGCACAGTGGCAGCAGCAATGGGTTCAAGCTTCACAAAGACTGTGAGGCTGGCACAGGACCAGACAACACCACCTAACAACCTAACAACAACAACCATCTTCAAAGACATAATCTTTCTAAGAAAAAACCAACCTTACACTTAGATGTCTTATTTCCTTTGTTGTTGTTGTCGTTAAGTGCCATACAGACGGTCCTGACTTACAGTGACCCTGTACAAGGTTTCATGGCTATAAATATTTGCTGGAACAGAAAGCCTCATCTTTCTCCCTTGGAGTGGCAGGTGGGCTCGAACCACCAATCTGTGGATCACAATCTAGTGTTTATCCTGCAGAGCCACCACACTCTCCTTTCTTCCTTGTTGTTGTTGTTGTTGTTGTTGTTGTTATTGTTATGTACCGTGGAGTCAGTTCTGACTCATAGCGACCCTGTACAGGGTTTCCGAGGCTGTAAATCTTTATGGGAGCAGAAAGCCTCATCTTTCTCCCAGGGAACAGCTGGTGGTTTCGAACTGCTGACCTTGAGTGAGGTTCACTATAGATTCACAAATACATCACACTGCCCAATGGCCTACTCCCCAAAATGACAACTTTCTAGTTTGAGGCGTTTAAGCTCTGGAAATACAAGTATAGTCTGCAATGTCAATACAATAGCCACCAGCCACATGTGGCCAATGGACACTTGAAATCTGGTTATTCTGAATCCAGATGTAGTCTAGGTATAAAATACACACCAAATTTCAAAGATTTAGGATGAAGGAAAGGATAGAAAGTATCTCAAGATTTGTGACAAGGATTACAAACTCAAATGATAATACTCTGAAAACAATGGGTTAAAATATGCTAAAATGAATTTCATCTATTTCATTTTTTTTAATGTGACCACTAGAAACTTTAAAATTCCATGTATGTTTCATTCCTAATGTTGCAGTGTGCTATTGAGACAACCCTAAGACACTGTATGAAATGGAATTACAGAGAATTTTTCTTTTTTTTAAATTCATGGAAAAACAAAGGGCAAATCCCCTTCCTGAAATGTTTACTTAGAGGCTGAAAGAGCAAAACTTTTGGGAAGTCTGTAAAGTAAGTCATGTAGACAAAGTAGGTGACCTATGTTGTTCAGTGTTTGTAACAGGCCGTTTGAACCAGGGTGCTGGTAAAGATATTAGATGTGTCATGGGTTGCTAGGAGAACAAACTAATCTGTTTTGGAAGAGGGACATCCATAATGCATAATATGCCTTAGAAGCCATTACGACAAGACTTTGTCTCATGTGTTCTTTGGACATGTTGTCAAGAAGGACCACTTCCTGAAAAAGGACATCATGCTTGGTAAAGCAGAGAGTCAGCAAAAAACTATGAAGGCCCTCAATGAGGTGGACTGATGAAGGTGGACTGGGAGAACAGGCTCAAACATGACCACTGCTGTGAGGATGGCACACGACCGGGCAGTGTCTCCTTCTCTTGTACACAGAACCGACAAGACACTCCTCAAAAACAACAGGTCTCTCTCTTCCCTAGAAGATGTGTACTCTTTGATGAACATCTTTGATGAACTCTTTGATGAACATCCACTACCATCCCCACATGCAGTATACTCAGTTAACTGGGATGCTGGTGATAAGGTTACACAATGGCTTTTCCAAGTGCACTCAACCATCAAAGGTGATGCTAACTTTTCATATTGGGCTGAGAAGTGGGGTGGTGCTGTAGGCCTTCTCTTTCATCATGAATGGTTCACACTTCTGTATTCAAATATTCAAAATGTTAACATTTTTATTTATATTAAAAAATAGCAGAAACAAAGGAGAACTGGGGCCACAATAACTACAGTGCCGTGGCTCTGTAGGATAAGCACTGGACTGTGAAGCACAAGGTCAGAAGTTTGAGTCTACCAGCCACTCCGACAGAGAAAGATGAGGATTTCTGCTCCAGTAAAGATTTATAGCGTCGGAAACCCAGCTGCAAGTGAAACAGTAAAACTTTCATAAGGTGATTGTTGTGAAAGGTAAGTGGCATCAAGTCAGTTCTAACTCACAGTGACCTTGCATAGGGTTTTTGAAACTTGTAAATCTTGCAGGAGCAGAAACCACATCTTTCTCCCTCAGAGAAACTAGTGGGCTTGAACCGTCGACCTTGTGGTTCAAAATCCTATGCTTATCTTATGGTGCCACCATGTTCCCTTTCATAAGGAAGGTAAAGCATATGGAAAGCAAGTAAAGGGGTCTAGTTGCACCCCTTGTTATCTGCTGCTGACTCAGTTCCAACTCATTAACAAATTTTGGCAATCTGCATATTGTAGCTAAACCTTAGAATGTGGAAGAGGAGAAAATAAATAAAAAGGATCCTCAAATTGATTTTCTCCTGGAGCCCTTTTCTGTTACCAGTTCTTTACCAATATATTCCTCAGAAGTGACCAGGAACCATGCTGGGAAGTAAAAATTAAAGTTGGACATTCTATCAGAGATAGCAAAACCATGGTCCCTGTTGGGTGTAAGTCCCCTTGTTAGTGAGGGAGACTGGAGCATGAACTTTAGCTACAATAAGGTGGGGATGTGTAGTAACTCAACAAACTAGAATAAAGATACCATTACAGGCGACAAGAGTACAGAGATCCACTAGACAAAGGATCTTTCGAGGAGCTAGCACTGAGCTGAGACTCGAAGGATAAATAGGGATTGTTAGGGAGCAGCATTCCAGGCAAAAGAAGAGCTGTGCCTAGGTGTGATCAGGTGGAGAATGGTGGGAGGGGGCTTAAGGATGCATTTTGGCAGTTGCAGGAGTTGAGGCAGGACCATTACATTTGAGAGCCAAGTCCTTGCAATGGAGAATACAGTCCCAGAAGAACTTTACACAGGAAATCAATGATTATACCCAAGTTTTGGAAAAAGCAGTCTGGTAGCACAATGAAGAATGACTCAGAATCAGAAAAGACAGGAAACTAAGTAGACAGAAGTAGTCCAGGTCCCGTGCAAGATAAGCAGATACTATCTCCATCTGATGTGCAAGGCAATCTTGGCAGAGAATCGCTAGGTGGGTTTTTAACACATACACTTACTTACAGTCACGATGGCGTCAGGATTAGAACCCAGGTCACTTCCTACTGCTTTTCTCTTGGTAGTATGGTCTCCACAACAAGGAGACCCCAAATCAGAACTACTGATCTGGTTCCTTTTCAAGAACCTGGTAAAGCTTTCCAAAAGCCAGTGCTAAATGTGACTTACACTTTTCTGGAAAGGGAGTACTAAAAATGTCCCAAACCTCAAAACTTGAAAAGAAAAGTTAGAACTAGGTATACCACATAACAAGCATATTCCCAGTGTCTGGAGAATTGAATATAGACTATAATTTCTAAGCATTTTGATTCTAACATTAGGATCAGGAATATGTGATCAGTAGACTCAAGCTAGATCTTCTTGCATCATCTCTGTAGTATTTCCTGCTTACTCCAAAATCGGTTACCACTTTTATTTTCAGTTTGACCAGCTCACTTCACTCATATTCTCACAGGGTGGAAATCCAATGCCCCTGTCTTAAAGTCCCTACAACTCAAAGCCCGTATGATTTTGTATCCACTCAATTCAGAACCTGAAACTAAAACTCTACGGTCCTACCCTGACTCTATCGCAGTTTAGGTCAAAGCTACTAACACTGAAACATGGAGCACCAGCCCCAGGAGAGGTGTTGGAGATTACGGACTACATGCTTTTCATTTTGCCACAGGAGAAACCTGAAGCCTAGGTGGGGAGGATCGGCCATGATTTAGTGGTAGATCTGGGACCAGACTGAGGTCTCTGGATTCCACAGTCCTTCTACTGGACTACAGAGACCAATCTCTGAAGAAGGATATTATGTTTGGTAGGGTGGAGGGTCAGAGAAAATGAGGAAGACCTCCAGTGAGATGGATTGGCAAAGTGGCAGCATCAATGGACTCAAGCATGGTAATGATAGTGAGGTTAGCTCAGGACTGGGCAGTGTTTCGTTATGTTGTGCATACGGTCACTATGAGTTGGTACCGACAAGTTGTAGGGATCAGCGTTTGGCAGAAGTTGCTGATGATCTTGAAGGCAGAGGAGGTCAGACACTGACCCATGGCATTTGTACAATGTGCTGAAGAAATGCAGTAGTCATCCAGTTGGTTCAGACTCACGGTGACCCCATTAGGTGTCAGAGTATTATTGGGCTCCATACGGCTTTCTTAACTTGTTTTTATGTTGTTGCTCAGAATATATGCAGCAAAGCATACAGCGATTCCACCATTTCTGTAGGTACAATTCAGCAACAGTAACTACATTTTTCGAGTTGTCCAATCATTTTCACTTTCCTTTTCTGAGTTGTTCTTGTCCATTAGCATAAACTCACTGCCCCTGAGGTTCCTATGTAATCTTTAGAGTTGATTTTGTCACTTTGATCCCACATAGTTCTTTAAAAATAAAAAATGCTCAAGGCAGACATTTTTTATTTTTTAACTAATTAAACTAGACTATTACTTGGTTTCTCAAAATGAAGAGAAACAGCTGTAAACATCCATTCAAAAGTGGAACATGGAATGTGTGAAGTATGAGTCTGGGAAAATTGGAAGTTGTCAAAAATGAAATGGAACGCATAAACATCGAGATCTTAGGCATTAGTGAGCTGAAATGGACTAGTATTGGCCATTTTGAATCTGACAACCACATGGTTAACTATGCTGGGAATAACAAATTCAAGAGGAATAGTGTTGCATTCCTTGTCAAAAAGAACATATCCCGATCAGTCATGAGGTACAATGCTGTCTGTGATAGGATAATATCCATGAGGCTATAGGGAAGCCCAGTTAATACCACTATTATTCAAATTTACACACAAACCACTAAAAGCCAGTGAGGATGAAATAGAAGAATTCTACCAACTTCTTCAATCTGATGCAATCAAGATGTTACAATCATTACTGGTGATTGGAATGCAAAGGTTGAGAGCAAAGAAAAAGGATCAGTAGTTGGAAAATATGGCCTTGGTAATAGAAATGATATTGGAGATCGCATGATTTGTTGTTGTTGTTATGTACCGTGGAGTTGGTTCCCACTCATAGTGACCCTGTATGGGGTTTCCGAGGTTGTAAATCTTTATGGGAGCAGAAAGCCTCATCTTCCTCCTGCGGAACCACTGGTAGTTTCGAACTGCTGACCCTGAGGTTAGCAGCCTGATTCATAACCACTACACTACCAGAGCTCCTTGGAGATCACATGATAAAATTCTGCAAAACCAATGATTTATTCCTTTCAAATACCTTCTTTAGACAGCATAACAGACAACTACACACATGGACCTCACCAGATGAAATACACAGAAATCAAATTGACTATATCTACGTAAAGAGATAATGGAAAAGCTCCATATCATCAGCGAAAACAAAGCCAGGGGCACACTGTGGAACAGACCATCAATTACTCATATGCAAATTCAAACTGAAGCTGAAGAAAATGAAAACAATTCCACAAGAGCCAAAATATGACCTTGAATATATCCCACTTGAATCTAGAGATCATCTGAAGAACAGATTTGATGATACATTAAACACTAAAGACCGACGACCAGAAGAATATGGGATGACATCAAGAACATCATACATGAAGAAAGCAAAAGGTCACTGAGAAGACAAGAAAGAAGGAAAATGTCAAAATGGATGTCAGAAAAGACGACTGAATTTGCTCTCCAACGTAGAGATGCTAAAGCAAATGGAAGAAATGAGGAGGTCCAAGAGCTGAACATAAAATTTCA
>NW_006408523.1:13139812-13140985 GCF_000296735.1 Chrysochloris asiatica | reverse complement strand
GAGGGTCAGAGAAAAAGAGGAAGAGCCCCCAATGAGATGGATTGGCTAAGTGACAGCATCGATGGACTCAAGTGTAGCAACAGTAGTGAGGTTGGCCCAGGATCGGGCAGTGTTTCCATTCTGCTGTGTATAAGGTCGCTATGGGTCGGTACCGACTCAATGGCACCTAACAATAACAACAACATTACTTGGTTTGAGTCCTGGTGTAGCACTGTGGATTAATGCACTAGACTGCAAGGTCAGTTTGAAACACAGGTTGGTGGTTCAAGCTCCCTAGCCGCTTCTAGGAAACTCTATACAGGGTCGCTATGAGTTGGAACGGGCTCAGTGGCACTTAACAATATTACTTGGTTTAAGGAGCTCTGGTAGCAAAGTGGTTACAATTCGGGCTGCTAACCTCAAGGTCAGCAGTTTGAAACTACCAGCTGTTACATGGGAGAAAAATAAGGCTTTCTACTCCTGCAAACATTTACAGCCTCAGAAACCCTATGCAGGGTCACTAGCAATCGGAACCAACTACATGGCACACCACCACCAGTATTACATGGTTTGAGTCCTGGCGGGGCATTGTGGGTCAATGCACTAGACTGCAAGGTTGGTTTGAACCACAAGGCCAGTAGTTCAAGCTCACTAGCTACTCCTTGGAAACCCTATAAAGGGTTGCTATGAGTTGGAACTGACTCGCTCGCACTTAACAACAACAACAACAACAAATTCCTTGGTTCGAAGAAGACATGAGGGTATAGTTTTGGTTTAAGGGTTACCGTGGGGCAACAGTTTCAGGGGTTCATTCAACCTCCCTGGCTCCAGAAAGCCTGAAGTTTATGAGAATTTGAAATTCTGTTCTTTAATTGCCCCCACTGGCTTTTTTTTTTTTTTTTTTTACATGTTTTATTGTGAATTATATGATATTTTACATGAGAGAACATTAGTTTTACATTCATTCCATCGTATATCATCTCATTGCCATGGTTCCAATTCCCTCCATGCATCATCAACCAACCAAAGGGTATACCCTATAAACCTGCCCCCTACACTCCCCTCCCCCCATTCTTCTGGACCCAGTCCCTCTCCCTCTCTGGATGCAAAGTCCCCATCCACTTCATCACTCCACGTCATTGTCTCTGCCTCCATTTCGGTCCTCGCTGCTTCTCTGGGTAGCATCCCGCTCTC